>NC_060884.1:24769355-25069355 GCF_014805685.1 Silurus meridionalis
CATTGATGCTGGAGATTAACATTCAAGTGGTTCTGGTTGTAGTCATCAGACCATAAACACAGCCTGGTCTTTGAAATAAAGGTTTTCACCTAAGTGAAAGAATATATGTTAATACTAAAGCTTTTTTCCACAATATGGACAGAAGACTATGCATGTGCATATAAAAATAATATTCAGAATGAACATATAATTTTTCAAACAGATATGAATAAGACGTGCGTTATTGTTCGGCTTATTTGTTTGTTTGTTTTCAGACTTTGCCAAAAATGTGACTTGGATCCCAAAGTATATTTTTATTTTTCAATTTCATGCAGGCAAGAGGTTATAAATCAAGCAGACAAAGAACACATTCACAACGGTAGATTTGTATTTACAGCATTGCATCTGCATTGAGTTTATTTTCATCCTTTGTAACTGCCTGATCAGGGTCCCAGTGGTTCAAACTAGACAAATAGTTTATTTACATCCTTCAAAAGATAAGTTTAAATCAAATGAAAACCTTTTAGGTCCTCTTTAAAAGAAAGAAAAAAAAACCCAGTACATTAAATTAGCAAAAGTGAAACTGTAACACTGTTCCTTAAAACCACTTCTGTTATTTCCAACCTGTTATATTTTGGTGATACGGTTTTTTTTTTGTTTTTGCAATAGGCAAAAAATAAAAAAATATACTACAGAAAGCATTTGACACACCCTCATAAAACAAACATAATCTGTAGGCAGGTAGAAACAAAAGGAATAACTGTGGGGAAAACATGTCTATTTCAGAAGGAAAGAAAACATCTGGTTTATATCCAAATACAGGTAAGGGCACTATTGCATTCACATCCCTAGTACGCATGTGCAAGTTGAAATGTCAGCTCTGAGCACTCTTCGGCTGTCTTTACCATAAACATAATTAACCTCCTCTCTATGCTCATTATCCGTGCAGACAATTGTGTCCCAGGTTGCAGCACATCACTTGAGCACATTCCATTCACATTCATTCCCATCTACTTATACAGCAAGTGTTTTTTTTTTTCTTCTTTCTTTAGAGCACTGGATGAATCAAGCTGCACTGCTCAGGTAATGCTCCTCTTGACTTGAATGTGAATGTGATGATAAAAATGAAAGGTCTGGAGCATATGTAAGTAGATTTTGTACCTGTAAGGCATCTTTGTTTTGAAAAGCAAGTAAACTGAGTAAAAATTAGTGTTTTTTTACTTTTCTGATACTTGATTCAAGTAAAAGAAATACTTAAAAAATACGAATACGAAGTCTTTTGCCTCATTCTTTTTTATTATTGTTATTTATAACTTAAGAATACTAGTATGTAGTATTTTTAGAGCAAAAATTTAAATCAACCTTTTAACACTGAAAATGTACAAATTAAATTAGACTATGTATATAATTAGACAAGTGCAAAGTGTTACCACCTGATTTCCTGTTACCACCCTGCAAACTGCAAGTCATATGTGTCTTATGGCTCTCATTACACAGCATTTAGCAAGCAATTACATTATTTTTCTGTGGTTAATAAAGAGACACAATCAATGACACAAGTTACTTCCTGTTGTCACTTGCAGATATCAACTGTAATTCCTTTACTTTCTCCTTAGGTTAATAAGTTGTGTTACAGAGAAAACAGGAAGCACACATTCTTCCGTCAACTTTCATTTGGTGGAAAATTCTCTGACTTTTGTTCAGTAAAAGCCATTTTTTAATCTGTTTATTATTATTCATAGAGTGAGTATTCGCCATCCAGCATGAAACAGAACGGAATATATACAAAATTAACTATCAACTTTTCAACAGAGTCAAGAATTTAACAGTATTATATTTAACATGTTATGTTATTATATATACATAAAACATATCGCATAAATACATAGTTGTTGCTAAAAATAACCAGAATGGAGTGGGAAAATGCTTATAAGAAAATCTGTGCAAAAGAATAAAATGCATTAATACAGTGGTTAGTATATAACATGGTTATAAAATATTTAAATATGGAATAGAGAAATTGTGGCATGATTAAATAGCTTTACTTGTCATCCAAATAACAGACTGCTAATAAAAAGTGGAAAAATGTTCCTTGGCCATTTAATTAAGTAAACATCTATGCGCTGGCTTACTTTAAGCAGTGCTGAGCCAGATTATAAAAGTGAGTCAGTAGTTTATGATAAAAGAAGGACTCTGAATGATTTGCAGATAAAAGCAGGGATGAGTAAATATTACTATCACACCGTGGCAGTAGTTCTCTGATATCACCGTTTAAGAGAACTTCCTGTTTTTGTGTGCATGGCCTTCCTGTGGTGAGGACAAGGAAATAAGCCTGTGACCAATCATAGCAAAAACACAAGCTGTGGCCAGTTCTGAAGCTCTACACTGCAGAGGCCTATTTTCTCACATATGTGGATACATATAAACACGCATACATAATATTGTATATTTCGGGCTGGACAAGGTACTGAGAAGTTGTACTTTAGAGAATATCTAGATAATGTGTCAAATCTTAGTGAATTAAAAGTGGTAGGAACCAGACTAGTGTTTTCATAGCTGAGTATATCCTTTTGAATTCATAGGAGGTTGTATTCAGTAAATTTCTACACTAAAAATAGATTTTTGGGACTGAAAATTTAAAAGGAGCCCTAAAGGAGCAATCTATTATTAAAACTGTGCTCTGCTGACTGTGAGGTGAAATTAAAAGGAAATTATTTACACGGCATGTCATTGCTTACCCCACATACGACCGAAATGGTCAAATGGTTGCATTTTAAGGGTGGAGTTTTAAGGCAGAGCATTTAAAAAAATCTAATTTCCCTTTTTTCCATCCCTAAAAAATTGCACATTTATATTAAATCATTTGTTGTTTCAAAAATGACAATTTGCAGTGCTTAAAAATGTCATTGACACTGACATTGAAGTGTCTCGCCACTGGAAATGAGAAAGCCTTTATTCTCCTAATATGTAATTGACAGTGTGGCCTTTAATGTGCATGTGATTACATTTTTGGTAATAGTTCCAATAAACAACTTTTGCACTGATTCATGAGGTAACAAAAATCAATCTTTATTTTTGCATTTTGTTATAAGTAAGAGAAAGAGAAAAGAACTCAACTAAAGGTCAGAGTAAACACACATGAAACATTTTTACACATGCTATTAAAAAGAAACCTGTCCTTTTTTTCTTGTTTTTAAAAAAGGAGCTTGCATTTTTACCTCAGACAACATTACAAATTAGTCATGAACAAAGGCATCCTCAAGTGTGAGAAAAAACAGCAGTGACCTTTATGGTAGTAAACTGTTTACTGTATCTCCACACCACAGCTCTGTTGTCTAACCGTAGAATGATTACCTAATCAACACGAACTTGTGGATTGTAATATAGACCCAACTGCAAGGTTCAAACATTTACACAGGAATGTTTTGCCTTCAGATTGAGTAGTACTTGTTCTAAACAGAGATTCATGCTGAAACAATGATTAATCTAGTTGTCTGTAAGAGGTGGCCTTCTCTCACACCACTGACCCTTCTCCTTTCACATACATGTAGAAACACATTGTCTTTTAGTGGTTACAATTCTGTATTCATGTAATCCTGTTTATGAGAACAGAGCAATTTTAAATACATTTCATTATACAGTATGTGTAAACACAATTGACTCATATATATTCACAGTCTTGTTATATACACATGACATTATTCAAACCAGTTATTTTAGTATACCTGCAGGTACTGCCTTCTAAAACTGAGAAAACCACATTAAATCACATGTCTGAATGATATTTGTGGACATTGGAGAACATGACACAGGGTGTGTGGGGGTGTTTGGGGTGTGGTCATGAGATGTTTATTTGTGTTCACCTTTCCAATGCAAAACTTCATCACAATTTTTTCCTCATGCAGAAGAAGTACCAAGAGGGTTACACCAGTTATAAGCTATCTTCCATGTGCATGTTTCATAGCACTTGTTTCGCAGTAAGTGCAAATGCATGTTAGTTAGTCACGAGGAGATGGTGGTGGGTTGGAGTGGTTCAGAGGGTTCAGCCATTTCAGAGTTTTACTCTGTTTGTGAAAACTGGCCTTAACACCTGGCAGCAACACATGTGACTTTAAATTTGATCAATACTCAATTAATAGTATTTGCAATAATAAAAAAAAAGCTTTAGTCATGTACTTTTAGAAGGTTAAGTGATATTAGTGAAATTAGTTCTCAAATTAACACGATATACCCTTTCCTGTACATAAACAATAAACGAGACCAAAATTCAATGATTCGTGTCCTTTACTTTGTATACTGAATGTCTAGTTATAAGCACAAAACTGCTCCCTTTATTTAAAGAGATACTCCATTAAATGTTCCCCCAAATCCCTATGCATGACTATTACTCACAGATGGCTCTCACTCATCCCCTTGTACTGAAAAAGAAACAATTTGGGGAACATTTAAAATCTTTAACAGAGTATTCAGATGAGTCAAGACATGGATAAATATTAGCAAATCCTTTCTTCGATGATCTTTTGAAAGTTTCCAAGCTGGAATGATTCAGTAGTAATTTAACATTTTCATTTTAACATCGTGCTTGGAATTTTCTTTCAGATGGAGCACTGATGGGAGCACCTTCTATCTTGATATGGAAAGAAAACCCTTATGCAATGTGCAGCTAACAGGATTAGTCGTTCAAATGGCCTAATTCACTAACACGGTTCATGCAAATATTCTACAAAAATATGCATCAATGTTTACTGCCCCAACAACTTTGTGTGGACTTCTATTATACAGTGATTTTAAGTAAATGCCTTTTCAAATCTTATCTGTAATAATCACACATGCACTAGACATTTGACAATTATTGCCGATTTTCTTATTTTCTTCCTGTGTGCTTAACTGGTTTTGGCCCTCTGTCCATACACATTTATTATTCTTAGCTACCCAACAACCCTTCTCCTCATTGTCTGGGTTTCTTTTATGTGTGTAGATTCAGATTGCAAAAGGCTAGAAACTGAATACTGCACACTTTCTTTCCACTGTACTATATATTTTCCGTCTCTCTGTCTTAAGTTTTCCTCTGTATTATCATTGTCCCTTATTTATCTAAGTTTACTGACATGAGAAAGCTGCGATTACATACGTGCTGAATTCACTATGCACTTGTAGTAATGGCTGACCATGTCTGTATCCCACATAAATAAGAAAAAGCAACAGGAGTGTGAGTTTAAAGTGGAATGGAAACCAGTTTGCTCTCGTGTCTCACTACTGAGTCATTATACAAATACAGAGCTCTACATCCGGACTTAAATGGAATATTCCTAATCCTGTCAACCTTCAGGTGTGTATTAGTGTGTTTTGCTTACTTATAAAGCTCTACTTTGTTGGGTTCTTAAAGGCTGGAAAAGTGAAGGTGCAGTCAATATGTCTTGCTTTTGAAGTTTTATAAGGAGGACACAAGGTGTGAATGTTAAACAAGTAGCCAACTTTTATATTCAGTACCAGTAAACCTGCAGTGATATAATGGACATATTGTTTCATTCAATTTCATCCAACAAAACAACCAAATATGTATTTATATAATTATTTTGCTAGCCTGCATTTCCTTGGAAAGCAAAATTATAGCTTTATGGCCTCTGGCCATATGTGTAAAATGAAGCTGTGGGAAAGCTACCTTGTAATGATGAACTGTAATTCACCTGAATAACTTAAAGCTTCTTGTTTTAAGTAATGGTGGCTACAAAACCATGATGTGCTGTGTTTTGCACTTCAGTCTTTCTAACTACTGTCAGCCACATAGCCATTCATTGTATTACAGCTACAGCATTTTAAAATCTGAATTACACATTTCTAAAAATCACAGAACAAAAAGCATATTATATTCGTATATGTATACTGTATATTGCCCATTGTAGGTAGTCCTTTAAAGGCTGATGGAAGATCAGCCTTACAGGATTATATGTGATTACTGCTAGCTGTGTTTAGCTCCTCTCCAGCTGCTTTAATCGGCCCTAATCCTGACTTAATACTCAGTGTTTAAAAAAGGAGGACACAAACACAGTCATATACTTTAACTTAAAATAACGGTCTTTTGGCTTGTAATGATGACAGGTGACGCCAGCCCAAATGGTTTGCTTGCATGGGCCAAACCTCATGTGTTAACACAGAAAATACTATATGTGGAACAACAGTACATTTAATTACTTTATTACATGAATCACACTATAGTAATGGTAGTGTGGCCCATCCATAACACATCTACTATCACAGCTTTTTAAACATTTATCTTCATAAATTCCTCATGCATGATCCCATACATCTTGAAATCTGCTGAAACACTTATCCACTACTAACTAATCTCTTCTGTGTGACAATTTTTTATTTGATATTTTACAGATGTCAGCTGATTATACATTGATTTTATTGGTACCCTAGATCTTGCAGTGTTGGGCAGTGTGCTTAATGCACCATTTAATTTATTATTTAAACTGATCACTGTTACAGTAAGTGACTGTCCACCTTTTTTTTATTTACTTTTTATACCTTCAATGTGAAAACTCCATATCATTTTTATAAAAGAAAATTGCCATGCACTTATTCATTCATTCCTCATCAACTGTTCTATCCTTGTCAGAGTTTGTGGTGTATCTGGAACCAATCCAAGGAACACCGTACGCACCTGCTTAGTGTCAGTTTAGTTTAATGTCACCAATTCACATATCGAAGGAACGTGAAGGGAACCCATGGGGAGAACATGCAAAATGTTGCATAGACAGTCACCTAATCTCAAAAGGATCATAAAAGGTATCCTGGATTTGTTTCGTGTCTGTGCTACTGTGTTGACAAGGTTGTTTTAATAATCTAAGGCTATTGTTTGAGTGTTATGTACCATTTAATGTGTGTGTGTGTGTGTGTGTGTGTGTGTGTGTGTGTGTTTGTAAAGACTCTTCCTACTGTGCTTCTTCCACAGATACATGTACAAACATTATTTACAGCAGACGGATATTAAACAAATTTATTATTAGCATTTCTTTTCTGCTAGTACACCAATATACCATTTTTACCACATGCTGAGCATTTTCCTGCTTAAGATTTTTTATATAATTTAGAAATAGTTAATGGTCAAAGTAATTGTGACTATATGTCTCATTCTAAAACGTCTTTAACCATGCCTTATTTTAAATGTTTTGGATGCTTGTGGGAAATGTAAAATGGGTTGTCATTGACCATGGCTTGAGTACTGATCATGAGTAGATTTCTAGAGGACAACATAAAAAAAATAAATAAACCCTCCTTTGAGTTGGACAAATAAAACTGCAATGCTAACCACATGTCAAATGTCAGTTTTATTGTTTCATTTCAAGATTAAATGGGCTGCACCTATATATTATTTATGAAATATTCAAGCTCACTTTAAGCAGCGCTATCTCTCTGCCAGTATATTTTCAACTAGACATGTAGTAGTGAAATATTTTGCCATTAACATTCAAACTAGTGTTGCAGTTCCAAGAATCACACAGTCACTCCAGTGTAATCAATACATATCCACCTCATGTTTCAATAGAAATGTAATTCATAAAGCATAAAACTTGTTTCAGGTGCTTCCTGTTTCCTGCTTCCTGGGATTATTGTATATTTAATAGATTAGTAGGACATCAAAATTATTGCACATACACCCGCCCCCCAACTCTTGTGAAAATTAAATGATCATGGAGAGTCTTGGAATAAAAAAAAAATCCTACTAATAATAAACTATGCTTATTGAAATATCTATGAACTGCATGCTTGAAAAGAGGATATAATCATCTCCTTAGGCCACTGTGTATTATACAGGAAATTCCTTTATGAAAGTACTGTATGCCAACCTCAGGCAGTACTGCTCAGTAAAGCAAAGCAAATGAGGCATTACATGAGCTGACATAACCACTATGGTGCATTTCATTTTGTGTTAAAATGGTAATGACCTAAGGGACCTAAGAATAGACATTGTTACTGGATGGATAGGTGGATAGATGAATGCTTTTTTATCAGGGTGGGAAACTATAGAAATAAATGACTGGCTGGATAGTGGGTTTTTGATAAGGCAGGAAAGTGTAGTGTTACAGTAGCATAAAATTAAAATGGGTCAGATTTATAATGCATTAAAAGAGATACAAATGGACTAAAGAGCTTCTAGACATGTATTGGCAATGGAATAGGTGATCACAGTTAACATAGCACTTGTCACATGGGTCTGTTGGTGTTTAGAATAAGAACATTTGAACCCAGGGGGATCCATCATTACAGAGCCTGATGGCAGTGCAGAGAAAAGATCTAATGGTGTCTCCTTGGCACTGTCTTTTGCTAAAGATGCTTCTCTGTTCTATGTAATAGATAGGATGGAGGTTGTTCACAATTATTGTAGGCAGCTTACTGAGTGTCCTCATTTCTGCTACAGCCTCCAAAGGCCTCCACAAGGCCTAATTACTGATTTCAGCATAGGTACTCAGATTCAAAATTGAAATTGGTTTAATTGCAAATGTTAAATATAAATGATAAAATGTGTATGCTAAGGAGGATGGATTGTGGAATGAATATATGTTTAAAAAAAATATTAAATATAGTTTACATATATAGTAAGTGCAAGGCCAGCATATTGGCACACCTGCCTTACAGATCCAGGGTTCTCTGGGATCTTGACCTTGCACGTATTTTCAGCAGCAATTTTCATGTGTTCTTTCTATGTATGTGTGGGTAATCCTGTTTTCTCCAACCTGTTGTCCCATTTGAAGTGTATTACCACCTCAAACAAAGTCCCCTAACAGAGAAGATTACCATACCAGGAAGAAACAATTACTGATTACAGTATTCTGAGAGAAAGATTTTATCTACAGGATTGGACTAGAGCACACAGTAAAGAATGATGCTGTTTTGGTTGTGAATTTTTCAATGTTTTGTACTACAGTGTAGAGGTGACTGTTGCTGATGAAGGAAACAGCTCTAGGGGAAAAGCTGTTCTACACAGCAATAATTTAATCCTATTTCATTCGGATCAGTGCATTCTTTTCAAAAATATATCAAACATGGGATGAATGCTTTGAAAGTGAGTCAGTCATGTGCATTTGTTACAGTTAAACTTTTATATCCACACCCAGCAAGTTGAGGAAACTCCCTCACAAGTTTAAATGCTATGATGGAAGCTCAAGTCTTTACAGGTCGAGAAAGAATGAGTGATGAAATCTTGGTTTCACCGCAGCTAGAGTTCCTGTGTAACATTTTTTTGGCATATTTAGCTTTGTGCTGATTTTTTTTTTATTCCTGCCTATAAGGAGCTGTAATTGGGCCACAGCAAAGATGTTTCTTGGATCCTCCTCCTCCTTCTCCTTTTTAAGCACAGCGCAGTTTGAGTGGCAGATTGCTGTTTCCTGAAGCTGCCTTCTGCACTTCGCTCTTTTCCTCAACCAAGTCCATGTATGGTAAGGGACTAATAGAGTAGATGGGAGGAGGGACAGCTGGGAACAGTCAAGGCCCAGAGGTAAAATTAACTCAAGAACAACTATTTACTCTGAGGAACAGTATATAAAGGACTGTAGAGGAATAGGAACACTCGGAGTACAGGATAATACAAAACAAACAATGGTAATATTCTTACATAATATATTACAAATCCATAAAAACAAGCTTCACACAAATGGATGGAGATTATTTTAATTTCACTCACTGATGGTGCTCATAATTATGTTCCATACAAGGTTAAATTATAGAAAAATACCAAGATATAAATTGCAAAGTATACATATTCTCAGCCTGTCATATTAAAAGGGCTGGTATGTTTGAGGTCAATCATTTCATTTCTACTTGACATATCATGACTAGTGTCAGAAACCAGGGAGATTTCTTTGAGAAGATCCAAACACCACAGCAGGGGAAAGCTGGGTTACATTTATGTCGGTGTTATGCATTATTTGAATATCTATTCATACTTTACTTTTAGTCCGAACATCTACTTCTTATGAAGGATATTTAAAGACGTCTCTTCATCGAAACACAGGACATATCATTCTTCTCTGATAAGAAAACATTACCTGTAGAGACTTGTGTAAAGAAAAATTACTGACATTCCTCTGTTTCCCATGTTTAGACTAACCTCATGAAGCTCAGAGCTCACAAAGGACTCTCCTGAACTCTAGAGCTCGGAACTGAGTGTAAATTTTGTGAATGTGTCACAAAATACATATACAAATAATTTCATCAAAATAATATCCCAATGCCTCAGGGGGAGAAGAGAATGTTTTATAATACAATTCATACCCTGAAGCATTTTATGACACGTTTTATTTATTTTTAATAGATTTTTTCACGTTATTATTTTATTTCCAGTCCCGAGGAAACAGAAATAGGGCCTTAAGGTGATGTTTAAAAAATATAAAACGGAGCAGCATAGTCATTGGGACTAGCACAGCCGCACAGGCCATCATTCAGTCCCAGTCCAGATCCATGTCTGGAGTTTCATCCACATTTTCCTAGGTTTCCTCCCTCAGTGGCCACCAAACACCTGCGCGGTGTCACGTTTCTCCGTTCACGCCTACCTGCTGCACGGCGCATGCGCGCCAGTCTGGCGCTTGCGCACAAGCAGCTCCTTCTCCGCGTCCGCCATTTCGCATTGTCCCGGGCGGTAAGGTTCCGCCTGCCGTGTCATGGTGGAAAAAGCGCGGTGATAAACGTGTGCACATGAAAGCAATAATAATAATAGAAAAAATACACCACCACCACCACACGACGCCATTACGTCGTCGCAGCATTCTCTTTGGCTACTGATGTTAATGTAGACGCGTATTTATTTATTAATTTTTTTTAGAACTGAATAACAATGGCGATGTGAAGCAAATGGCGCGCGAGGTGACGCACGCGAAAGTGCACGTCAAGCCCTCGCGCGCGCGTCCTCCATTTTCTCGAATTCTTCACGCCTCGGGTTATGCGGCGCGCGCGCGCAGGTGTCATTGGCGGCACCGGCTTTGATCCCAATCCGGATTGTATTCCTTTTTTCCCTGCTAAATTAAATGCAATTAGAATTTATGTTGATGCAAATGTCCTCATCTCGATGCTTTATATTAATGCAAGCTAAATCTGAGCGAAATCCCTGCGCAGTCATCAGATATGCTTCACCTCAGGGAGCCTTTAAAGGTTATATGAGGTTGAAGTATAATGAGCAGTACATGACAGCAGGTTGAGCAGGTTTCCACCAATCCGAACAAAAAACCCCACAGAAGGTCAAGGTTAAAAATAATCTGGATGAAAACCTGAAGAAAGGTGATGGTGATCTGGCATCCTAACATGCTGTTCCTCAAGTAAAATGCACAGGTGTACACTGTACACAGGTGCTGTTATAGTTTGCATGCTAGTATTCAATACATATGCACTTATTAATTTTAGCATCCTGAACATACTAATGAATAAATAAACAGGTTTATGGTGTACCCTCGTAGTCAGGTACCACTGGGGTGGAGCATTCAAGGCAAAGAGTTTTTTTTGCATCTTCACCTGAAAAAGTGTATGTACCGTATGTACTATTTGTAGCTCATTTAGGATAGAAAGGCTTTTTACTTGCCCCTGTTTACTTTTTACAGTGCCTCTGTAACACAGAGGGTTAAGGGCCTTGCTCATGGGCCAAACAGTGGCAGCTGGATGATACTGGGGCTAGAACCCATGACTGTCTGTTTAGTAAATACAGAAGTGGTCCATTTGGTTCACTTATTTATTATAAATACGATCTAAAGGCACTCTGCATTCACAATATCTGGAAAAAGACGCACAATAAAAGGTAAAGAAAATGCCACCCACTGATAAAAAGGTACTTTATCATTAAACTATTGCAATCATTATTATGTTTTGTATCATTTAGCAGTGAATAAGGTGTACTCTACATCCAGGTAAGTAACATAAGAGACATGTTTCATGATTTGTTTGCAATAGACTGTAGATTTTTTGTTACGTTCCTCTTTGCCTCTAAGCAAATTCGATTTACAAATGAGTACAAATGTGTTTGTAAACACGTGTACGTATCATGTACGTCCTGTTTAAACTCAAAGCTACAATGGAGAAGTTCCAGATATTAGGCAGTGGAGAATATGCAGGGTTAGACCACTAGATGGAGACAACCTACACAATATCGTCGATATCTGCTTCATGGCTTAACAATGGTGCCTTTAAATGATGTTTTTGTTTTTTGCAAGATCATATTTAAGTTCTGGTGTAATAATAGCAGCAGTATTATTTTTATCTGATCACTGGATCCCTGCCTAAGGAAGTTTCTGTTGTTCTGGAATCTAATTAGTTATAAAATAATAAAAAAGATATATGGCAAACACTGCAGTAAAACTCAATTACTCTCTTAGTACTTTAAATGTTTAATGCTGTTACATGACAAATTAATGAATAACAAATATATTTTGAATCTTTGTATGTATGTACAGTAAATAATGTAGCTCAGTGGTTAGGGCACTGGGTTACTGATCGGCAGGTCAGGGATTCAGGCTGCTCTATTGCCACTCTTGGGCCCTTAAGCAAGGTCCTGTTCCAGGGACACTGCATGATGGCCGACTCTGTGCTCTGACCCCAGCTTACAAGCTGGGATATGTAAAGAAAGATTTTCACTGTGCTATAAATAGGTATAAAATAAACATTAAAACTCTTATTTTACATTAAATGTTTTGATGTTGCATTCGTTTTTTGAATGACGAATAAATTTTAAATCTTTACATAGATAGATAGATAGATAGATAGATAGATAGATAGATAGATAGATAGATAGATAGATTTTATGATATGTAATGTATATGTGTCCAGTAAAAAAACCTTTCTTAAATCCATAGATTCTGCAGCCATATGTGTAATGTACCTAGTAAACAATGTAAAATGTTTCATGCATTAATAAGAAAAAAAGATCTGTTTAACACCACTGCATACAGATGTTGTGTATAACCATTCAAAGAAGGTCATTGAATACATAAGAAAAAGAATGAAAGAAATGATATCCATATACATGTATGTGCAAGATTATAAGAGACCTTTATACAATGTTGTACAGTATTATTGTTCTGTACTGGGGTAATTGTAGAGTTATGGCTGCATTACAGTGTGCTTTCTGCCGTTAGTGTAAGCCACAGCTGCAATCTTTAATTCAGTTGTTGCACTGAAATCAAGGCATTCTGGCAAAAGAGGCATCAAACATGGAACAAATGCTTTAAACATGAGTCAGTCATGCACACCTGCAACAGTTCATAACTTTTATATCCACACCCAGAAAGTCCAGTAAACTTCCTCACAACTGTGAATCCTACCACAGAAGTTCAAGTCTTTACAGGTTGAAAGGAATGAGTGATTATATATATATATATATATATATATATATATATATATATATATATATATATATATATATATATATATAACACTCCATACAATATACATATAGTTGCACTATTGAAAACTATTGTTGTCTATTTGCATTACAAACCATATTACTGATATCAACTTAAAGTAGAAACTTTACAATATTTACATACATTTTAGAGTTTCATGTGTATTTGAGCATGGACTCCACATGTTTGTGCAAAACCTTATGATCCATATTAGATTAGATCAAGTGCAGTGTTGTCTGAACACATGTTTCAGTGGAAGGGATTAAGAAGAAATGAAGAAATTCAGACCTTCTATACAAAAAATTTGATAATGTGCTTACATCTAAACATAAGCATTAAATATTAGTTGAATACTAAACATTTTATGTTAAAAAAAAAATTAATTCAACAAACAAAAAAAATTTAGAGAAGTATGTACGATCATGTCTGTCAATCAATATCAAGGTGATGCACAGCTGGAATATGTTATTTTGACTTCTGCAGCAATATTTCAATAATCAATGCAGACAATTTGCTCACAGAGGATTTACTGTCTAAATGCCCTGATGGGCATTATGTACAGTATCTTACCACTAGAGGATGTCAGAGCACTGGGAATGATCATCTTTATACTGGTTTCTCTGTGAACCTCATAGTTGAACCTTTGTAGTGCTCTCATCTCTCATCACGACTCAACTATTGGCAGTGGTCACCATTACACACACTGTCAGATATCAAACACAGCAGATGCCTGTCTGTAGCTCAGACAATGTTGAGCCTCAGATTTCTGTGTGATCAGTAAAGGTCATAATCTGGACTGGCTTTAGATCCCATTATCAATTTAATTTTCTGTTTTGTGTTTGGGGTGAGCAGACATGGTCTGTATATGCCAGAGTGCTCGGTCATTGGTGGTGTGTCCAATCTTACCAGATTTAGTATCACTTGACTGCTTATCTGGCGTAAGAGCCTTTTTCATCGTGTTATTAATTACCTGTTGTTTTCTCATTTGTAGTCCTATACAGTATAAGGCTATACTAACTAGTCATAAATAAAGATATTTCAGTGAAATCTGCCATTTTTGCTTGGCTGTGTGTAAAAATAATTGCGAGAAATTGCCGTCTCTCATGAAAAGGGCCAGACATGTTTTCCTTTACCTTAGCACTAATCATTCTTTTAATCTCATATATGTCAGCATGCCTCCAAAGTCTGCATATACATGCTAAGACAGGACCAAGCATGGTAAAACTCATTCCTAAATATTACATAGCCTATGGTATGCTGTATGTCCTCAAAACATAGCACAGCAAGAGCTTTGCAAAGAGTGATTTGTTAATCATTCCAAACTATTATCAGCTTTATAACTTATACATATAAGTACACTTTTGAAGAGTTGCTGATTAAAAGTCCACGATCGTACACAATGTACTTCTTAAACACTACCGTATGTAGTTGAGAAAGACCTTCTCAACATGGCCTTACATATACATTAGCATTTGCTTGATATAATAGAAACGAGTGTTCTAATTGTTATTATATACTCTTTAACCTCAGGGCCAGTAGATGACAGGTTCAGCACAGCATGCCAGCTTAGTGTTTGTTGTGTACTTTATGCAAACCTGTCAAGGTTAAAGTTCTTGGTGTGTGTCTGTGCCAAATGACGCAGGGTTGCAGTCACTGTGTCAGTTATTCTAGAAGAATTTGTACAGGCAAGATTGTGAAATTGTAGTACAGGTATTTATATTTTTGTCATGAACTATAAAACAAAATGATTGGATTGGACCATGCTTAGGCTATGCTCACAATATGAGACTTATTTACTGTAAACCATGTTACTAAATGACAGTCACTCACAAGATGCACCTATTATTTACCTCCAGTCATTTGGAAATCAGTTACACCTTCCATATGGATAACTATGTAGCCCATAATGTTGCTATGTACAATCTGTCAGTTCCCTTATTGGCTATTTATTTTCCTACCACCAGCATTGAGCAGATTCTGAGCAGAGCAGTGACACTGATCGTTCAGAGCCATGTCAAAATTGCAGTTTTGATTCACTTGTATAATACACTGTATATGTCTACATAGACACAGCTTTTTTAAATAAGGTTCTTTTTCATTTAATACCCCGTGTTATGTTAATGATTGGCTGGAAATGGACATAACGTGTCATTATGATACCTCAGCTAAGACCTGGATTATAATTTACCTTTCAATCTCTGTGTTTTAGTGTGGATGAAACCATAATTTTTCCATTATATTACCACTTTCCTTGTGATGAACTCTATTGTTTATTGGGCCCTGGAGTATTTGTTTAATGTTTGCAGTTTAGTAAATGACATTGAAAGAAGGCTTTGTGAAAATCTTAATCAGTTTGTTGAAAAAAAGACTAATTAAATATTCATCTCTCTGAACCATTAGCTTTAAGTTAGGCCTTTCATTTTAGAATTAAATGACATACAACTTAGGGGTACTGTGTAAATTTGTTCTTAATATATGTATAATGTATATTTAAGCTGCTTCTTTTTTGGCAGGAGAACTTTAACCACAGCACAAGGCCTTTAAAAAAAGGCTCTTCACACGTATGTTTTTTTTCCTGTTTGACAGTTGAAGAGTGGTGGAAGAGCCAGTAGCATCTGCAACCTCTAGTGTGTTGTGGGGCACAGCTGTGTGGCATCTAGATTAACACAACTGTATATTTTGTTCTCTGAACCAGAGACATAGCCCACAAATTGACAGAAGGTCTAAGAAGGCAGCATTTTCTTTAAGAAAATGACAATAGCTAATATATTAATACTGTATTATTAACTATTTCAATTATTGATATAGTAGTTTTATTTAACAGCATGACAATAGTGCAGCTTTCAGCTATGGCAAAAACCATGTTTATGTTAATGTTCTTGTGTTAATAACTTATTACTATGTTTTCAGAAAAGAGGACTTTGTGATTTGTTTGTAAAAGAACAAGCTTCTTTTTTGACTTATTAATATTAATTTAGAAGAGAATAAAAGAGAGGATAGTGAGGGAACACTGTTGTTAAATCCATTTTATTGTAATTTGTACACATTTATTGGTACACATTACTTGTGTATAAACAAAATGAAACAATATTTCTCAACTGGGTTTATTTTTCACATAATATACACTGGGTTGTTATTTAATAAGAACACTGTGAAACCATGAAAGTGACCTGTGACACCATGAAAGTCCATTTAACTGGTCATTTTTTGTTTACTTTATTGGAAACAATTACGAACTATAGCTCAACTAGTCTACCCTGTTTACTGTAAGACCACTACTAGCTAGATATCATTTGGGTGGTGGACCATTCCCAGAAGAACAGGGAGTGTGTATTACATGCAGTGCATCACTAGACTAGCATCATTACTACATTACCAGTTTTAAACACTGTTACTTAGGTCATAAACTTTGTTTATTCACGTGGTGAGTGTACATTAAAACACAACTGTATGTAAAAAAAAAATCTGGCACATTTTTTATCACAATTCTTGAATCATTTTATCAGTATTAGTATCTGACTACAGCATCATTGATAGCTGGAACGTTTGTGTGGTGAACTATTTCTTGAACTAGTGGTTGTAGTGAGGTGATTAAAAACTCCCAACCACACACAAATACATACAAACATACATATACATACATACATACATACATAAACATATCTATATTCAGTGGTCGTTCCTTTTCATTGTGGTGAAAGCCTGGGACTGACACATATGCATAAAATATGTATAACACCAGATAAGCTACTTGTTATTAACATTTAAAATGTATATATATATATATATATATATATATATATATATATATATATATATATATATACATACAGTACAGACCAAAAGTTAAGACACACCTTCTCATTCAAAGAGTTTTCTTTATTTTCATGACTATGAAAATTGTAGATTCACACTGAAGGCATCAAAGCTATGAATTAACACATGTGGAATTATATACATAACAAAAAAGTGTGAAACAACTGAAAAATGTCATTCAATTGAAAGAGTGTCTTCATACAAGTACTTGGGGATATGGATAGATGATAAGCTTTCCTTCAATGAACATATTACTGCTTTAGTTAAGAAACTTAAAGTCAAGCTCGGCTTCTATTACAGAAACAAATCTTGCTTTACTTTTAGTGCTAGGAAGAAACTTGTGGAAGCTACTTTTCTGCCTGTAATTGATTATGGAGATATATTGTACATGCATGCTGCATTTTCCATCCTGCGTCATGTAGATTCAGTTTACCATGCATCACTACGATTCATAACAAATACAAAGTCCCTTACCCATCACTGCATTCTTTATGATTTAGTTGGTTGGACATCACTTAAAATTCGTAGACAACAGCACTGGTATATCTTTATTTATAAAGCTATACTTGGCAAATTTCCAGTGTACCTCTGTAACCTCCTCTCTGTTTGCTCTGGTACCTATCAGCTACGCTCCTCAAAGTGGTTGCTTTTTAATGTGCCACGAGTTACAACCGAATTGGGAAAAACTGCCTTTTCTTATTTAGCACCTTGGGGGTGGAATAATCAACAAAAAAGAGCTAAAGTTAGAAACCCTTATGTCCTTAAATGAATTTAAAACTACTATAAAGAGTGTTGTGATGGAGTGTTGTGTTTATATATATAAATAAATATTCTAATGTTCTTGTTCACTTATTGTTTTGTTTCAAGGTCTTTCTATTGTTAGTACACAACAGACTAATTGTTTATGAGCAATTGAAATGAAAGTCATGTCAGTGGCACAGAAGATCAACATAATGCATGTAACATTATAGCTATATACTCACTTTAAATCACTTTAAAAACCGACACTGCACTATAACATGTACATATAGACTTTTTGACAGACAGCCTGTGTTAAGGAATGTCCAACACACCAGAGTGACCTACAGATGTTTCTGACAATCCATTACACAATCCAAAAAGTGTCTCTATGCTCTCCTTTTAGGTTTTTTAGTTTTAATGAACTTGCCCAATTTTGGGTTTCGAGTGAGTGGTTTTCTTTTGTCTCTTTTATTTTTCAACAAAAATATATTTTCCTCCCATTTTCTCTTCACATGTCTCTTAGGTCACATCCACAAAGAACAAACTCAGTTTCGTTTCGAATGAGCCAACATTATGGCAAAAGGAACAATGTTCCAGTCATTTAGTGGAGGAGAGGAAGTGGTGCAAACAAAGCACCTTTATCTTTGCCCAGTGGGAAGTACTCCCACTGAGACCACCTACAGCTCGCTGCCCTGCCTTACATCATCATTGTCATCTGTTTATGGTTGCTTCACTGAGCACTTACTTCTGACTGACTGATGCATGATTAACATGTGCCATTTCACCCAGTCCGGGTCAAAATGACGTCAAAGTTATACAACTTTACGCTTCTTTTTATTGTAATTTACTGCTGCATATTAATAAATGTATGACATTAAGGGTGCACATTTGCTGAAGGGTATGCAAGATCATGATTGGCACCCCACCCCCCCTTTCAAAAGAGATGGGTAAATGCAACAACAAATACACTACATGCAATGGTCATCCTCCCCCCTCCCATTAGTTTATTAACTGTATGTCCAGTTTGTTTATATATAAAATGTTATTACAGTCACTTACCTGTCAAGTAGATCAATATGCACTGTGTTTGGGGTATTCTTTGTACATTTGACTGTATGTTATTGCAGAGGGAGTTCCAAGTGGCATAACAATAACAACCTGCTTCAGGCTTTGAGATTTATATCTGATTAAGTGTCCGTGGCAATTCGTTGACGTGCCACATATTGAAGCAGGAAATGAACTCTGACGTTTCAGCCTCATGTGTGAATGTGCTGCTTTTCTTATCACCTGCAGCATGTGAGTGTGTGACATGGGCTAGTTGAGATGTCAGACAGATATTGGCAGTGGGACTAAGGAAGAAAGGATTATGCAGGGTAGATAGTCGGCTGTGTCTCCATTAGCCTCTGAGGGGAAGTGGTGTTGTGTTATTTTGAAAGGTGCCCTGAGGCTCTCAGAGGCTTTGCCTCCTAGCTGCAGTGTCTGATGCAGATAAGCTCTAATCCATTGTGCTATCCATAGCGTTTCTTCTGAGCCAGATTCGAACACTGGGTGCACAGAGGTTTACTGGAAAACCTTACTTATTATACTAACATCCTTGATCTTTATTGTACAGTTTTAGTGTTAAATTAATTAAAATACCTAGGACGTGAGTGATGAGGGAGGCAGCATGATGCTGTATTATGCAAAATATTGATTTCCAATTCATGTAAACTGCTGGAATGAAGAGGATTGCCTGGTTTGTCCACATCGCTGACCTTTGATACCAAAACGCACGGCCAACACATTCACTAATTACCAACAACAGCCTATGCTTGGACAAACTCACAAATGCTGTCATGATGCAATCGTCAGGACTGGTTACCTTGGCAGCACTCAGCATCATTTCCCTCTAGCATCATGACTCCCTTGAGCTTCATTACCCCACCAATAGAACTAGAAATGGGATAGCATGATGCAATATTCGTTGCTGTGGCGAGCAGCTTCTATTGTTTCAGCCCCAGTAGAATGAGTGGGTCCGTAATTGATGTTAAATATTAAAATCATATGCATTACTATTCATTTATAGATTGAAATTATACCTTACATGTCTAGATGGACTTCAGTATAAAAACAGCTTTGACAGCCAGTGGTGGGATTGCTATGTGGAAAGCTTGAAAAGACAATGAGACCTTTACTTGTTTCTGACAAGCATAGCAAATTTTTGTAGGTGGCTAAATAGAATCTGTTAAAAAAGAAATAAAATCTTTTACTGTTAAAAAGTGGAAATGGGTGTTCCTGCTTTTGTAAAATGCAGCGAGGTAAATGGTAATGTGCTGTCAAGCCACTTCTCATTATTAGGGTCGACAGGTCACAGCATTGTCAATACATACATCACATGACTACGAGGTTAAAATCAGAACCAGATGATAACGCAGCTAGGTCATAAACCCTGTGCATATTATTACAGTATTATTGCTGCTAAGTGGATGGCTAAACACAAGCAGAAATACAAATCATTCATTAAATGAAAGGTTGGATATTGTAATTTAATGATACTAAAAGTAAACACGTGCAATTTTAATGGATCAGTTCAATAACATTTTTATTTTTTAATAGTTACAGTCTTGGTTGGGTACCAAAAGAATGATCATGCAACTAGACCGGCAAACAAGTACATTTGTGGCCATAACTATACACAGTGGTACAAATTAAACACAAGACTGTTAAATGGAAATGTATTTTGTTATCTGTATTATAATGTATTATGTGTCAAGATTTTATCCATTGGACTTGACTTGACTTGAATTTGTGTTTGGTTATTTTAACAGAAATTCTGCACCACATGTTTCACTTTCAGGTCCTTTAACAGCTCCATGATTGGATTGGATTCTGCTCCATGTGTGAGAAAAATGTCTGTCAAATGAATACATTTATATATTTTTCAGACACTGTACCAATTTGTTAGACTTTCTTTTTATAGCTATTGATTTATTTATGTATATCCAAACCTTCTCTACTCCATGATGAGAAAAATTCTGTATTTACTGTTTGCAACTATCAAGGAAGTGCAATACTGTGGCTGTAATTACAGTGCAATTTCTTGCAGTTTTCTTTTAGATTGCAACTGATGAAGCACCCGCATTTACGGTAATTGGTTCTTATCGTCTGTATATATTGGCAAACTGATTACTAAGAAAGATTTCTAAGGGCTGTTTAAACATCAATCTCTGCTAACACTTTAATTTAGGGCAGTATTCATAACACTACATGGAGCCTTTATAAGGAAATTTCCTGATAACTAGAAAACTAAATAATCTAAATTAAATATTTTCTACAACAGATATTTAGAACAGTATATTAAACAGAGTTTTATTTCTGTTATCCTACAAAAGATAATTGTCATTTAATAATGAAGAATAAGTCATACTTTTAACAGTTTACTCATTTAATGTTGTGGAACATCAGCAAGACAAGTTAGTCCACTGACCTAACACATCTGTTTAGTATATTAAACAAATGAATCACAAACATCCTCATATCCACAGCATTACTCTACATGTATTAAATAACAGCATGTTTTTAATCTATTATCAGATCCTTTAAGTTCTCTAAGTACCACTGAATGAACTGTTACTCCAGAAACAATAACATATTACAGTAGAAGGAAAGTATTATAATAAGATTGTGATTTGAATTACAGCTGGCATTACTTTCAAAAGTGCTTTTATAAAATATTAATCAACAACCTTTTGACCAATCAGAATGAAGAATTCAACAGCGCTGTGGTTTAAATATTTATAAAAGCTTACTTGAAATAAGCCTTTGCTCAACATGGCATAATATCTTTGGCAAGTGATATCAATGTGTCACAACCTCAGTTACTTGAGAATACAACAAAAGCAATTATTTTTCAATATACTGGTTTATTTGTTTATTTTATGTCTTACATTTTTATATATTATAAGCAATGGTACAATACTGCATTTGTGTGTTATCATTTTAATACTTTGGAAATAATACATATTACTCAGTAAACATATGATTATAATTTAATTTTCCTATATTATATGAATGCCATTGCATAGCCTTAGGCATTCTTACAATCTGATCTGTTGTTACTTACAGTACAGTGAAACTGATAGATTCAACAACAAGTCCAGTTATGTAATATGTTATTTCACACTGCACCGGCTCACATTTGTGCTTTTGGCACATCACCACTATGTGACTTTGACATGCTAGAAATACACTGAGCTACAGAGTCAGTCTTCATGACATTTGAATAAAAGTCAGCACAGACTGATTCAAATAGCATCTGTCAATTGACTCAGGTGTCAAGTCGATCTGTCATTAAAACAGACAAGGGTAAAGAATTTACAACACAACGCCTTTAATATGAAAATGTGACATGAGATAAGTGTGGTGGGTGTAAAAGTGTTGCAACTCAGAACTACAGCTAACATTAAATCTTAAACATGTACACGTGAATGTGTTCTGCATATGTCATGCCATTCCAATGCCTTCCACTGAGTGGAGCTGAAGGAAAGTAGTCGATAGAGACAAATGTACAGGATACAAAAGATAAGCTTCTCTCTCTCTCTCTCTCTCTCTCTCTCGCTCTCTCTCTCTCTCTCTTGCTCTCTCTCTTTATTTCTCTCTGTATATCTTGTTTTTACAAAGATACAAATAGCTGACTTAAACTTGTGGGCACATATTGGTTGGTCCCTATAACACAAATTCCTTTGGCCAAACCTCCAACTTTTATTTCTTAAAAGAAGTGTGTAGTAATTAGGGTTAGGTTTATAGCTGTTAGTGAAAAGCATTAACTAATTGCACCAATAACTTAGTAAAAGAAAGGATCTCTCGAAGATAGTAACTGTGTGTGTGTGTGTGTGTGTGTGTGTGTGTGTGTGTGTGTGTGTGTGTTTTGGATGCTTGCCATCTACCTCAGGATGTCTTAATATGACCAGCTGCTGCTGAGTGTTTTCTGTAAGAAGCAAAGATCCACATCAGTTAGAGACACTTAGGCTTAGGCACTTAGTTAGAGTCCTGCAGGCTGAAGGAAACTGTTTTTGGCATTATGAGGACAAACAGAACAAGAACAAGATGTCTTGATTCTATAGCTCATAGCAAGTAAATAACAAGTCTGTCTCAGTTATTTACTACACTTAATACAAAAGACACTAATAGAAGCCTTTTTGTGTTGTATTCCAAGTACATCAAAGTACATCCAGTTGAATTGTATCAGAATCATTTGCATTAAATGTTTTATGCTGTGCAGCTTCAGTGTATAAAACATTCCATCACTACCATCTGTCCACTTAGTCAGCATGTTGCATATGATAATGGGCTTTTAAATATTTTCATTCACCTATAATACACCATACTTCATTATTTTAGCTCTGTACACATCAACTGAATGATGCTCCTTTACAAGATTACAAATATCTGATTGTAATGACTAATCCAAGTCATTTTAGCTTGCTAAATCAGCTTACACTACAATTTATAAATGTAAAAAATTAGTTAAAAATCACTAGATGTCTTAAGCTTAGCACACCATTAATATGAAAATGGACTTACCCCAAAGAAATCAGGGCCCACTGTGCCAATAATGATTAAGTCCTGTCATGCCTGATGAGACCTTGCTGTGATCACTCTTTTTACCTGTCACCCCTGAATGTGAGCTGAAACTGTGAGGTCTGCAGCTTTGTACAATTCCAACAGCTCTCAGTGCTCATCAGCACCATCTAGGCACTCAAACAAGGAAATCTGGTTGGTTTTTGCTTGTTCAGGAGGAGCTCTAGCCATGAAATATTTTTTTCACAGTTATTCACGGAATCTGTTTGCATTATGGAATTAAAGAAAGAGACGCAAATCATTCAAAATATATTTACAGAACATCAAAATAATGCAACGCTGTATATGTAGCCTGCATACATACCTAGGCATATACTGTACAATACATGTTATATGTGTGGATTAAGATCAGTCAGAAGAGAATTTTGTGTTAGAGTGCAATATTTGCTTGGGTGGTAAAGTCTGCTGACTGTTGACTTGCCATGACCTGCAATATCTGTTTTTCTGACATGCAAAACGTTGCACAGGAAGGAATTGCGTATTACATTGAGGCCTCAGTTCAACTATTGTAGTTTCATTTTGAGCCTCACAGTGTAACAGTCTTTATCAACTTTATTAACATGGCATAATAAGTAAATATAAGATATTAAAGCATCAAGATTTTTACTGTCCAAGCCTGAACCCAAGTATTAACAATATTTTTTGATAATTTAAGCTACATTAACAACATTAACGCAAACAGCTAACACCTCACTATATCCACCCTGAAAATTACTTTTAGCCAATGTTTTTATATAAAAAACACAAACGTGAAATTACAAATTTGAAAGAGATATACCAATATATACCAATCTCAAATTCTATTCCTTTCTTTTAAAGTGTACATCTTTGTTGAATTCTGCTTGTCCACCTTGACATGAACCTGCTTTCAGTTCTGGATGTAGTGTTTTGAAATCTGAAATTTGCAGAATTGAATTTGTGCCACCAAATGTTTATTTTTTTACAGCTGATATATATAAAGGTAACTTTGATCCTTGTACTCAAATTTATGCCATGTATACAATTTCAAAGTAATTTGATGTACATGCCAAATAAAGTCCTACAAACACAGATTTGTATCTTTTCAATTGAATTACTTAATGATTGATCATGTCCTCGGTTATGATACCAAAAGTGCAAACATGCATACTGTGCTTTTCAAATGTATCTTTCCTCTATCCCTCTGCTACACATAAGTAAAACCAGGGGACAGTCTAACCTGAATAAGAAATCAACCTAATGCAGTTATAATGGCCATGCATGATGTGCTGCTCTATTCCAGGAGAGGTGGATTTGTTTGTTGTCTGGGTAAGAGGGCGGGGACATTGTGCACCCGGCCTGATTAATCCTGCCCCGGGTTTAGAGGATGGCCTTTCTGCTGCTCTCCTAGCTGTGGGAAAACTGTGGGAGCAGCTGCATGGAGAATGAAGTCTATATTTAAATAAAAATGAAAAATGAGAGAAGAATAAGAGGCAGTGGGGCTGAGTCTTGGCAGTGCTGCTGCTTCAGTGGAAGAGAAAGAGTGACGGGGAAGCATGAGAAGAAAAACAGCCCTGGAAAGTTCTTCATTGTCAGGCGCAAAGCCCAAAGGTGAAGGCTTTTGACTATAAAGCACATTCAATTCAGAGGAAATTGTAATCCAAACACGGATGCTACTGACATTAAGTGCTGGCATTAGGTGATTTCAAATGCTAAAAATAAACATACCCACAATATTGTCTACATGTTGCATCTATATATAGTATGACACAATGGAGTTTTATTTCCTTCTACCACACTCTGTTGCTAAACCAGGACCAGATGTAAATGTGCATGCAAGAAATAGATTAAATCCATATAAGGATCAGATCCACATTAGAACTGTTTCTCTAAATATATTCCAGAATGGCTGTAGGTTTACCTACTGTTTAAGTTCTACCAATACATCTTATTCAGCACAATAGTCAGTTTCATGGAACAGCTATTGTGACAGTGCTGATTGCATGATTTTAATTATTATGGTCTTTTTTTTTTATGTTTCCTGTAATGAGTCACTTGTACTTATACTAATAAAGTGAAGAAAGACAGCAATAAATCTAACCCGATTATTTAAATTAACACAAATTCTCTGGTTACTCTCCCACATTTTCAAGGGGCAGTGCCTGTCAGCTCATATATCCTGGCTCTCCATGTTCCTCCCAAGAGACATCTAGTCCTGTTCAGTAGTAATAAGGGTGTCTCAGAGGTAGGGGGCAGGAGCAGCTGGGGAGACGAGGGCCTCTGGGACTGGTTAAAATCACGTGACCTAGCGTACCAGACAGCAGCAAGGCAGGGGGATTTCCAGCCAGGCTATTATTGTAACTCAAAATAGTCGTTATAGTAGAAATCAGACCCCAGACACTGCCCTCTCATGGTTCGACTTTGGGCAACGCAGAGACAACAAGAGAGGGAGAGAGAGAAAGGGAGAGAAAGGGAGAGAAGGGGAGAGAGAGAGAGAGAGAGAGAGAGAGAGAGAGAGAGAGAGAGAGAGAGAGAGAGAGAGGAATGCTTAGGGTGTGTGTTCTTTCTCATTTCAGTAGAGGGCAGCCACTAAACCTTTTTTCTATTTCTTTGCCCTAAAAATTCCAACTTTTATAGACTAATTATGTATATTTTATACAATACAGGTTGATTTTCCACAATTTTACTGACACTTTTGCTTTTTGCTGATGCATAATCCTACATTCTCTCATTCTCTCAAAAAAAGAAAGATGACTAGTTTATCCTGGTCAGGGTTGAGGTGATTCCAGAGTCTATCCTGTGATAACTGGGAGTGAGGCAGGAATACATTTTGGATGGGAAGCCAGTGCATCAGGGGCACCATACACCCACAAAAATCATACACACTTGCACCCAGGGGCAATTTAGAGTCACCAATCGACTAGCATGTTTTTGAAAGATGAGAGGAAACCAGACAAACCAACTCTACACAAACAGTACCTCAGATTGAATCGCAGACCCTGCAGCTATGTGGCACCAAAGCTAACCTTTGCATCACCATGTCACCAAAATGTAATCACACACACAAAAAAAAACACTTTTAGTTTACTTTTAATAAGTCTCTGTTTTTAACTCATGCTTTCCGAACCCTTCAGAAGTAAAACAGAGCTACGGCACTCTGCCCTAAGACGAGTATAGGCTTTTGCAATTGTCATTCTTATTTTAAAAATGCTGCTATTTTCCCACCAGGGGGAGAGCTGGGCAGATGCAAAAGAAAAGTACGATTAAGCACATTTGGAAGTCTTTTAAATTATTAAGTCAAATATTGCTGAATTTAATATTATTCAGTAATTTGTAACTAATCCCTAGTGCATAACCCTATATCCCTAACCCTGAATTCACCTGTACATCTATCTACATTTGTAGACTGTTAAAAAACTAAAGAAATAATATACATATAATTGTTTTATTTTTTATTTTTTATTGCAGCACCTAAATCCTATACAAATGATGCAAGGTAAGGTTAAAATCTGGGAAACATGCTGGGAAACTTTTAAATCAATTAACTCTATAAAAAGTAATATGGAGAAGTATGCAAAATAAAAGTAAAAGTTTTTCCATCGGAGGGGAAAATGTGAAAGTCACTACATAAAACTGAAAGTACTTCAAAATGCAAACTTGACTGCAGTGGCTTTACACACAACCCCAGGCCTTTTCACTTCTTTATACTACACATGGTATGACATATTTCTACTGAATGGTCAGATACTGCTGAGAAATGACAAAGGAATTGGTGGAAAAAGCTTTCTTTTACAAATGAAGTAGTCACACTTATTATAAGGAGAAATCATTATTCTTCCATAAAATGTTATTCACTATGTCAATGAAAATGATTGTTTATTAATAAAACAGAGAAGCTCATTTCAATTGAGTTTTATCTGTATAGCGCATTTAAAAATTTACATTGTCCTGAAGCAGCTTTACAGCAATAAATAGGTTAAAAATATAGATTTATATGTTGAACTCTCGTATGTTTATCCCTAATAAGCAAAACAGTAGAGTCAAGGAAAATCTCCCTGAGATGGAAAGAGGAAGAAACTTTTGGAGGAACCAGAATCATTAGGAAACCCATCCTTATCTGGGTGACACTCGATGTCCATTCATTATAGTTTCATCATTGTTGAGGTGTAGAATTCAGTGATGGGCAATTAAATGCAGACCTTCATACAAAATGCAGACCTGGTCATTGTAGCAGACTGTTTATATAAATGGTTTATATTAACTGTTTTTCCATGGTTTATTTTAAAATAAGATAGAGATCTTACTCAGACCTTACACAACCTTTAAAAAACTGGCTTGGGTGGTAGTTTAAGTGCCTATAATCTGTACTTTAATCTGGATATAGTGCTTTTCAAAACTATTTATTGTGCATAAGTGAAAGTAACACATTATAGTGTGAAACTACAATACACGCTATTGTATATACTGCAGGCAGTACTCCAATTAAGTCTTATGGGGGGGTCCCCAGTTGTTGTGTAATTCATATATTTTTTACTAAAGTAATCTTGGGGACCCCCCCATGACAAGTAAAAAATAGACTTGGGGGGGTCTAATGCCTTATGGGTGGTCCCGGATCCCCAGCCCCCCCTCAATTCAAGCTCTGTTTACAGGTACAGAAAACTCTACTGCACCTGGAGAACATAGGCTTTAACAATCACCCAGACCCATTCCAGACAAGAACAACAACTCCACGTTTTCCACGAACCTCCAGCGCGGCATTTTCGTTTAACGGACATTTCTTTCATCCAATCAGCTTTCGCAAAGCGTCAAGCCTGCGTTCGTTCCTCCACACCGTCCAATCAGAAGACTTCAAGACGCCATACGGTGCCGTCAGTCGGCCATCTTGGTGAGGACTTATTTATAGCTTCTTTTTCTCTTTCAATAGTCTGTGTGATAAGGACTTATACGCTTTAAAAGAGTCAGAATAAAATATTAAAACGATGTACACAAACCGGAAACGAGAAGTGTGTAGTTGGAATTTGGTTTTTTTGTTTTTTCCGTTCACAAGGATCCCAGTCGTCCATGTTGGCTGCTGCAACTATAATGCGAAACCGTGACATTTTACAATGTGGACAGTTATACGGTTGGACCAACATTAATGCAACCGAAAAGACACAAAATCAGTTCACAGGCATGTTATTTCTCGTACTCACTCTCTCATTTCATGAAAGAATCATAGGCTATATGCGTTTTGAACGTTACAGCAACTCTGTTTCTGCACCGCTCTCAGATCAGCTCCCTTAAGCCCCAGGTCAACCGTGTCCATAGTTGTACAACAGAACTGTACAACAGAGCTGTTCTGAGATCAGTGCTTTCCCCCCACGTGATCTAGCTGCTCAGCCGATAGAGCCTCGCGCAGATTTCGGTAACAGGGCGGAGCCAAAAAGACGTCAATCAAAAAAGGGGGCGGATTTAATGAAAGCCGTCGTGCTAAAGTACTGCAACATTATCCTCTGATCTTTCAATATGTGACCTTGTTTATTAGACAGATATTTTTATTACAGCATGCCCTTTTTTATGAGAAGACGGTGATGTCGGAGCATTTTAGAGTCACACTCAAGTGTTATTTCAAGAACACTGTTTTCACTGTGCGCAGTTCATTAAGTTAAAGCAAACAAATGACCACGAGCTATTAATTATAATTTGCTCTTCCCTATAATGTGGCTTTCACCTTACACGTAGACTTACATAACTGGCAAAACAGGTTATATTGATTTGCGTTAAAACCTAATTAACACGATTTGTACTGTGTTTTTTCTTTTTTTTTTTTTTTTTTGGCGGTCATCTGTAAACACGAACACGATTTGTTAGTCTATAGGTCATCACCTTTCCACCCCCTCTATCTCTCTGTCTTAAAACTCTAGATCTCTCTCTCTCTCTCTTTTTTTTTTTCTTGAGGTGGGAAAACTCATATAAGCCTGAGCTATCCATCACAAGCAGTCAGAATCGCAGCAATACAGTTACTATAGGCACTTAAGTGACCCAGAAAGGTTGGTTTGTAAGCACTGTAGAAATACTGTCCATTGTTCCAATGTAGCGAATGAGACACACAGACTACAGACATCTCGGTGTTCTGGCCAATCAGCGAGCAGCGCCTGCCTCTCGATCCCGCCCACGCTACTTTAACCGCAGATCGATGCGCCGCCCACTTTTCGACGCCACCGCCTTCAGGCCCCGCCCACTTGTCTATATTAAGCGCTCCGCTGGCGGAGGAGTTTCGCCACAGGCACCAACTAAACCGTTCATTATTTTTCCGAAGCGGCTCACGAGCAGCCCCTTTTTTCCATTATTTTATTCCGTGACCGGATCACCATTTTTTTCACGTTCGGACAGAAATGGCTGACACAAAAGTCGACACCAGCTCGGAAATATCCGCCAAGGTAGGTTCAGAAATGACTAGGAATATGACCTAAAGTCAATTATTAAGCTGCGGAATATTTTTTAATTCAGGCTCCGGTATGTATGGGGTGTAATAAAGGGTTTGATAATGTGTAATAATAGTAGTAGTAATAGCGTTTTTTTTTTAAGTATTATTTTTCATTGACGTGGACGCGCGTTTTTATTCCGTATAGACTTGTAAGGGAAATCAGTGGTGATAAAGATGCGCTCGAAAGTTGCCTATGCTTCTAGAAATACATTTCGCACCCCAGAGCTTTCGGCGTTGTCCTGATCAGGCTTTATTTAATACACACACCAAAAAAAAAAGAAAAGAAAAAAAAACGTTTCAGTTCCTCCTTTAAAAAAAAAAGTACCTTTCAACCTTGGAAATCGCATCATCAACTTCCGATCGAGTTCAAAGTGATCGAGTGTTTCCAGACACCTCCGGGTGATTGATCTCCGGGCGGCCGCGCGCGCACGCGCGCGCCCGGTTCTGCTTCCCCCCGTGCGTCTTTGCGACCGCCCGCCCGCCCGCCCGCCCGCGCTCCCGCGTGCGACAAGTTTCCTCGTGCCTCGCCGCCCGAACCCTTCACGTCTTCCTCGATGATGAATGATGCCAGAAGAGCAGAACGGCGGGCTTTTGCTCGGCTCTCTATAAAGCTCCCTCCCGTGGTCTGTTCTCCTGCGAGAATGTAGTCGTCGCGCTCCGGTTGCCAGCCCGCACCTCGCGTGAAAAATAATCTGACTGTTTTTTGCGCGTGGGGATTTTATTCGTGCATCCTGCGTGACGCATTTCATCTAAACTTCAGATTATGATGAATGCAAGTTTTGATACTGGGAATATGATGCATAGCCGACAATGGTATTTTTTTTTAGAAGCCGGACTCATAACTATAGGATAGATCTGTCTACCTGTCGGGTTCGGTTTTGATGCTGCAGATGTTGCACTTCAGGTGATTAAGATGAGCTCTATAGCGCTCTATATTGATCTATATATATATATGTATATAAAACTAAATGTATGTGTATATATAGATACCACTGTGTTTCGTCCAACACTGACGCGGTTTGTCTTGAGTTGACACGCGCGCGTTTAAAGCCGCGCAGAACGCAAGTGTGTTCTTCTCTCAGCCGTGTTCATGCTGGTCCAAAGTTCCTCCCTGGTGAGGAGAAAAATCAAGCGCAAAGTTACCGATGATCGGAGGTGAAATAACCTTTTCTGATCATTTGTCCTTTGTTAGTCAGTTTGCACTGCGCCTTTACCTTAAGCTGTCTAATCTAACCCTCTGATCAAGTGCAGATCTGATCAGATCCGTTTCCCTTTTCGCTTGTTTTTGTGTGTGTGTGTGTGTGTGTGTGTGTGTGTGTGTGTGTGGAGGGGTGTTTCTAATTGCCGGAATCTTTTTATTTTTTTTCCCCTCGTTGTGAGCCCTCGTTGGCCCGTGTAAGCACAGCTGGATTTATAGATTTATAGTGTTGGTGTGAACCTACAGCGCGTTGGTATGTAATGTAATGGGGATGTGTGTTAAGGAGGCGCATCTGGAGCACTAAACGTCTTAAGGATCACCATCTTCATTAATTAATACCAGCGATCTGTTACATCGATCTCGGATCTATTCAGGATTCAGCCTAGGAAGATTTCTCAACTGGGGACGTCATTGATAATTTTTTATTGCATTGATCGATTTTTTTATCTGATCACTATAAAGTAGGATGTTTTGTAAATCATCGGATCATAGAGAAATGAACACTACATAATACAGAAAAAATTACTATAGGCTATATACATGTCGCTATTGTTCTCTCTCTCTCTCTCTCTCTCTCTCTCTCTCTCTCTCTCTCTCGTTAATCTATTCGAGCCTCTTTCTGGTTGTCTTCCTATTGGCTCAGCTAAAATAATCTCTGCAATGCATTCTGGGAGTTGTAGTGTTTGCCCGGGCGTGTCTGCGCCCAAACCTATGATATCTCTTGTAGTCTTTGGACTACAGCTGGTTGGCGCTCAGGACAGGCACGTATCAGATTACACTACTTCAGTGAGGTAGCTGTAAGTGGGCGGAGATTTAAAGCTTGAACAGCCAATAGGCATTGAGAGTCAAACTTCAGCGGTATTATTTATTTATTTTTTATTTTTTGCAAAAAAAAAAAAAAGCCATAACATGAACAGTGCAGCCTCCAGCCTGTAAACAAGTACAAATACAAATGAAGTATACAGTTATCATGTTTTACCTTCTAGGACCTTAAAGAGAAAAAGTTAGTCGAGGAGGAGGCAGAAAATGGAAAGGACGTTCCAGCCAATGGGAGCGCAGTGAGTTCTTTTTTTTTTTTTTTTTTTTCTTTTTTTTTTTTTTCCTTTTCCATCTCTGTATTTTTCCATGGAACTTATTTTAAAAACATTTTCATACAAATTCAGATTTCAGTCTCAACCATCTACATAATGAATTACTAATGAACCTACTACACTAATTATTCAGGATAACGAGGAAAATGGTGATCAGGAAAATGAAGTAGAAGAGGAGGAGGAGGATGTTGGCGAGGAAGAGGACGAAGATGATGATGGAGAGGGTGAGAAATTAAATAGTCTCTAGTCTCTGTGGCATCAACTGTACAGTGTCTTTTTCGATGAAGTGTGAATTGTCGCTTATATATATATATAACGTACCGCTACGATGCAGGTGATGAAGATGAAGAGGAAGACGAGGCTGAGGGGGGAACAGGGAAGCGGGCAGCTGAAGATGATGATGATGAAGTAAGTGGATATTTTTTTTATAAATGCTTTCACTCAATCTCAAACACATGTCCACGGTGGTTCTAATCTTGTGTGGCCCCTTTTTTTCAGGACGATGTCGAGCCTAAGAAGCAGAAGACGGACGATTAAACAAGGACGTCACTGCTGAACATCCTCCAAACCCTCCTCTCCTTAACTCGTCCTCTGGGGGAAGACAGAAATGTGGTCATCAAGTAGAGTTCAGCATCTGTGTACACACACCTAACTGCAAATTTTGTAGAAACAACCAAGACTTCAAAGCTCTACCTTCTTACAAAATACTTTAAAAGGAGAATTTGTTTGTATTTTTATTTACATTTTATATTTTTGTACATATTGTTAGGAGGTCAGCCATTTTTGACAGTGATCTCTGGTTACCAAACGGTGCTTTGAAGTTGAAGCCTCTCTATGAAATAGATTTTACTTGTGGTCTGACCATGTCATGTTATCTCAACTGAAATTGTAAAAAAAAAAGGAAAAAAAAAATCGAAAGCCGTTTAATTCAAAGCATTCCAGTACTTTGTGTATGTACATCAGTTGTACCATACGTAGTTGGTTCGTATGAGATGGCAAGGCTGAAGAAAAGAGTTTTCTTTTCTTGCTTGTCTAATAAAATGCTATCTATTGTGGCCTGTTTGATGTATGTGTGAAATTGTTGTGCGACAATAAACCGAAATTTTATTTTGTGAGTTCCTAATTTATTTTCTCTAGTTTTTTCTTTCACTTTTTACAAGAGCTTTTAATGTTGCAGGTGTGAAGATTCAAGATCGAGCATCATTTTCAGATATGCACTTCACATATTTCAGAAATATGTCACAGGGAAATGTACTTCAATGTAAATTATTCATGCCTTAAAACCTCAAGATCCGGTATAAATTATATTGAATTAAATAAATTTGGCTGTGTGAATTCTTCTATTTATGTACACTTTATTTCTGTCCGCTTCAGCCTTGTTTCTTTCAGGCAATGTTGAGTGATCCCTCCCCTATCTATCTCTCACTAGTAATGCCCAGTTCTGCTCCTGGGGGGTGCTGTAGAGCAGAATGTGATTCCTCCCCTGTGTTTTTCCCACTTGATTACTCTCTTTAGTGTATAATCAAGCACTTCATGAGTTGGCAGGTTTTAGAGTTATTGTTATGCACTTATCTGAAAGGATCTCATAGTAGAAAAGATTTACAGACTTTATATAATGTAAAATATTTTGTACAAATGCAATATTCTGTTTCTTCTTCTTTGTAGTCTCTTTTTATATAATTAGAACTTGGGAATCAACCCAGTTACCTTTTTAATAGCCTTAACACTCCTTTTTTTTTTATCTTACATCTAGTGAAGTTAATGTGTGAGAGTAGCAATAAGGAGCAGAGAGAGAGGAAAGGCAAATAAAGAAGTCAGTTGCAAGCACTATGATAGCAAGTTTTGCACGCTTTTTAATTGTGCTTGCTCCTAGGATGCTGAAAACCGTCCAGTCTTAACCTAACAGTGCCTTTGTATCCAGGATCAGGGTATCATTACATTTCCAAAGTTTATGGCTTTTAGCCCAATGATTTACAATGATATTTTATTCTCTTTCTCTCTGGCAGTGCCAGTTTTACTATTATAGATATAAACCTGTTTATTAAATCATACATTCAATGTTTTAAACTATAGAGTGGAAGTGAAAATAATACCTACAATCCAACATCTTAACTACTGAGTTACCACTTCCCACTATGTAGTAATGTAGTGCAAACCAGACAAAAAGGAACATATATTTAGTAGTTTGGATTGATTCTTTAATACATTTGTAGAGGGACACCACTGAGGTATAAATTAACTCTCAATGTTACTGGTTCTTCTAGATGTTATCAATCACTTTTATTAGTGAATAAGTGATTTTAATAGCTTTCATTTAATGTATTTAATACTGAAACGTGTCCTGTTTTTGTCACTGTGACTCATGCACAATCATAACTGAATTCATAAGTCATAACTTCATATCTGAATTCATGATTATGCTATTTTATGCTACCTGCTGCTTGAAAACGTAGAAATAAATAGACAATATACAGAATTGCTGTAAACATTCAAATTAAAAAACAATCACTTGGATTGTTTTTATAAACTGAATCTTTAGGTAGGATGGTGGGGGTCAACATTTTGAATAGGTGCAATGGCTACACAAGCCTCGATAAATGAAATCAAACTATAGTGCACTCTGGTACAAGCATGTAAATGTAAACGGGAACTCCTGCTATAATCAGCTGAGCATGGGCAATCGCAGCAGGAATAAATACACAAATTGGACTTTCCTTAACAGAAATGAAAGTTTCTTTCATCAGGGAATCAAAAACAATTTATATGTGTTTGTGCTTGTACACAAGAGCCTTGCTGAAGGGCTTTTTCCACAAAGCTTAGAGGGTAATTCTTTATAATACTTCTGAAATGTGTTTGCATATGTACACAGATTTATTTTGCATGCAGGTCAACATCAAGGCAGCTCTGTGGGGCAGAGATGCCAACAGTATGCAGACTGCCTGAATAAATCCTGCCATTTGCTCACAGTGGGTTTGATGTGACCTCCTAATGGGCAGATTTCAGCAGGAAACCACAGTAAACCGATTTCAGTGCTAGAAAATTAAATTACATTATTAAAAAATGTAAAGAATGAAAGTAGTACTGCATTAACATGTGTGGAGCAAAGAGTTTCAGTTGACTGATTACTTTTTGACAATTATAAATAACCAACTTTGATGTGCTCTTGGACTGAAGGGAAAGGAAGCAAAGAAATATTGCAGTGGCTGATATATAGTTAAATCATGCGTTTTATAATATGGCAGATTATTTTATGCAAATGACATACATGCTTCTGAGTAGCAAATATTAGATTTCGAATACATTATTATACAGTAGAAATATTCGGTATTCATAGAATTTAATGGATTCACATGATCAGTTCAAGTTCAAGCTGGATAACAGGGGAAAATGAATTATGCATGTAGAGGGTAAAGTACTAGACAGAAAAAAGATAATTGTGAAGAAAAAATGCTAAAGAAAAGTCTGAAATTCATTATTTTCCCTTTAAACACAATTTGGTCTCATTTTAAACTCGTGTTACATTGCCCAGAGCATATTGTATCTCACAAAACAAAACAGCAATAGATATATGATCCAAAATCTTTTCATTTATTAATGAGTTAAATTGCTGCACACATTTACTTACAGTTCATAATATCCAAATGCAGACCAAAAGAGCAAATGGATGTTAGAATTCAGTTACAGGAATCATATTTACATGTCACTCACATTTCCTGCTGCTTAACGATCCAGTAGTTTCCAAAGTCAATGAGAATAGATGCAGGAACAGTGAAGGAAATGTCTAGTATGTACTGGATCAGTGGATTGCCTCCTATATTTGCTTTGCCTACTATGCTGCTCATACAGAATACCATTCTAATCCAAAAGCCTGGCATGTACATCCTGTATTTGTTTAATTAGAACAATAGTCTAAAATGCTGCAGGAGAATTATTCCTTGCAGTTTTGCACTGAGAATAAATCTCAGTCTCACACTGTGCTCTGCTCTGCATGCAGTATTTATTAGCCAGTCTACCCAGCCCTCACCTCTGGAGGGCATTGATGCCACTCTGGCACCTCCTCCTGCACCACTTTTGCCACCTGGTGGTGGGTACTTACATCAGATTGATGGCACACAGCTATTCAGTATACAGGCCATATCTTAAAGATTTAGTGCAAGTTTTGTGTGCAATAGAATCATGTAACAAGCTCATGTGTATTACTAATAATAATGGACAAACTCACGAGGGTTAAATGAAAGCACAAGACTTAAAAAAAAAACATACTTTACAGGTAAATGCAAATGTGTACAGTATATAATTGTGTGTTAATCTTTTCAAAACACGTAATTTTCATGGCTCAGGACAGTGTATGCATGTGCAAGTGGTTGGCAGTAATGTTTTGTGCTTTTTCCTCATTTGCATTCTGCAGTGCACAGCACAACAGGACTTTGATGAATTTGTGTCCTTTCATGTACATTGTAAATGATAACAGGTAACACAAAACACAGCTCAGAGCATCCAGGTAAATACAGAGGGGGATGCCTGATAGAGACCCCCCTTAAACACGATCTTTATGAATAGATACTGTATGTATGTATTTATGTATGTATACTGAATAGTATTTGTAGGAAATAAAATCGCTTAGTATTCCTCTTTGACTAGAAATCCAGATTATAGAGATCTGCAAATAGTAAAGTTGGAGGCATGTTTTCTCCTTCGAATGCAATTAAAATTCTGAATAAACAAAGCGCATGTAGATGTAGCACATAGAAAACTCTAAACATATGATTCATGCTCTTTGTGTAACAGCAACCGAGTAGTGAAGTTGCACAGAGCTCACTATTCATGTGAAAGGAATCCTCTTCACGCAAAAATGCCGATGCCATGCACTACAGAGCTTATAGGCCACACCAGTTTTAACTGTAGGATGAGACTTTTTTTGTGTTGTCCTTATACTGTCTCAGTAGCTGTATGAAAAGAAAGAGCATTAAAGGACATGAGTTCAGCTATAATTATCCACAAACCAGTTTTACACGGTATTGACACGTAGAGTTTGATGAGTGTTAATGGTTAGTACCTGTCAGTCTGGTTTAGCTCTATGCCAAGCCATGTTTTTGCGACTGTGTCAATTAAAAGCAAATGCATGTGTGAGAGGTTTATCTTAAAAGAAAGGACAGAAAAGAATGGAAAAAAGAAAGATTCATAGTGTTTCATTAACATTTAGTCAATTTCTGTACATTTTTCCCTGCATATATATATATACACCGCAGATTAATTCCTCCATTCTTTTTTTTGTGTATTTGAATATTTTATCTTATTCAGTTGCAAAACATATTTCTCGTACACATTTTTTTGACACATTCAAAAGTAGAACTAAAAAAATCTCTCATTGAGCTCTCATCAAACAAAGTCATTGTGGGCTTTGGGCTAAATAAGTAAGCGGATATCTTCACATATAAGTTCTCTCCAGACGTCTGGCTGTCTGTGAATTTTTCTTCTCATCAGACACATTTAAAGGTGTAATGTGACATGTTTGTGTTGAAATGCAAAGCCTTTTGTGCACATGACCACAGACTCTAACAACCTGACATAGCTAATGTAGGATAAAAGCATTCTTGAGTATATTTGTATATAAGCATATTGCATATGGAAGACAATAACGTAATGCCTGTAATTGAATTTGTAAAATTTGTAATGTATAATATTGTGAAACTATTTTATTTTTTACTACATGCTCTGTCATCAGTAAGTGCTCATACCGAACATCAGTTCCTTTTAAAGATTCTTCCTCGTGTGCTAAGAGGGAGGTTTTTTTTTGCTATTCTCACCTCTGGCTTGCTCATTAAATCCTAGATTAGTGTTAAGCTGGTTTGTAACTATTTGTACATTTGTAACAGTGTCTTAACATGCTGTCATCTGATTCTTCTTCTTTCAGCTGCTCCCATTAGGGGTCGCCACAGCGGATCATCCGTCTCCATACTACTCTGTCTGCTACATCTGCCTCTTTCACCTGCATGTCTTCCTTCACCACATCTATAAACCTCCTCCTTGGCCTTCCTCTTTTCCTCCTACCTGGTGGCTTCATCCTCAGCATTCTCCTACTGATATACCCCATGTCCCTCCTCTGCACATGTCCAAACCATCTCAATCGAGCCTCTCTCACCTTGTCTCCAAAACGTCTTACATGCACTGTCCCTCTAATAAACAGATTTCTAATCCTGTCCATCCTCGTCACTCCCAATGAAAACCTCAACATCTTCAGCTCTGCTACCTCCAGCTCTGCCTCCTGCCTTTTACTCAATGCCACTGTCTCTAATCCATACAACATCGCAGGTCTCACCACAGTCCTATAAACTTTCCCTTTCACTCTTTCAGATACTCTTCTATCACAAATCACTCCTGTCACTCTTCTCCACCCACTCCACCCTGCCTGCACTCTTTTCTTCACTTCTCTAACACACTCCCCATTACTCTGCGCTGTTGACCCCAGGTACCTGAACTCCTCCACCTTCTCCACCTCTTTTCCATGTAACCGCACCACTCCACTGCCCTCCCTCCTCTCATTCACACACATGTACCCTTTCTTACCCCTACTGACCTTCATTCCCCTTCTCTCCAGCGTGTACCTCCACCTCTCCAGGCTCTTCCCAACCTGCTCCCTACTCTCACCATGCTGTACAACTGTAAATTTTGCGCTATATTTGGCCACATTTAACATTTTTTTGATGGATTCCCAGATCCCGGCATTTACTGGTCACATGTACAAAAACAAAAATGCAACACACCTTTTGTGAAAATTGGCCTGATTTTGTTTGGACAATATCAAACACACGTCTTATTAGTATAGAACAGGGGTTTCAACCAACTTAGGCCAGACTTACAGATCTTTTATTACAAGCTGTGTATATTTAAGTGTGTGAGTGGGAGTTTAGTGTCTTGCTTGGATGCAGTATTTTAGATTTAGGCATTTGGTTTTCCAGTAAAAATGAGCTGAGGTAACTTTATGAGATGACTAATCATAGACGCATCTTTTCATTAACAATTCTGTAGCATAATAACTCTGATGGGCTTAATAGCAGACAGATTATGGCAGATCAAACATCCAAAAAATATTAGGATTTAAATAATAAAGATTGATTCAAAAGCACATGTTCAAAGCTTTGTGTATCAATAATATAGTATTTTTTTTTCATAATGTATCTGATGTTATCAGAAATCTACTGACAGTTACAGGAGATGCATAAAAAAACTATAGAGTATGCAGATAAATAGAATTGAGGAGGATTTTGTAAAGAATTTGAATAAATGTCTCCCTCTGGTGTCAGAATTAGCTATTCAATTGAAAATCATTCAAATAGGCCTGCAGGCGCTCTATAACTAATTTTAATGAACAAATGTGCAAAGATACTACAGAAGGTAATTAATACACATTTATTAAAATGTATTACAAAGCCTCTTGGATCTTACTTATGTATTGCACACTTTTAGCATCTTTAACATTCTTACCTATTTTTATGCAATACCATTTCCTCAAAGCTGTAAAAAGCTGAAATTATATAAGCATATACAATAAGCAGTCGACACACACGGCTTGTAAATGTAAAAAAGTTAGCTTTCCCCAATGCTATCATTCTAGTTTTCAGTTGTAAAAATTAAGAATATTAATTGATTCATAATTATGTTGCAGTTGCTGGTAAATTGTGCATTGATGCAGTCAACACTACCATATCTATTTTTTGTTAAAACTAAAGACTGTATTAGTACACAGCTTTTTAAAAACTGCATTTAGATGTTAAATAGGGTGTACCCAAGTAAACAAGTACCACCATTAGGGACAATTAGGATATTTAATTGTCCCTACTGGTGTGATCCAGTGTGATCTATAAGTTACCAAAGGTGTTTTATTTGCCCTATGATAAATTCATTTGACATAACATACTGTACCATTAGACCATTAGTTAAAGTACCATAACTTTACAGTCCATTACAAACAGTGTGATTCCCATTAAAACCATTACAAAGTCTGTGAGGGTTTCTATATAATTTATTTATTTTATTATTTTTTGGAAGGAATGTTTTATTATCAATAATCGATAAGAATAGATGAAATGATTAAAATCATTTTTGTGAAGTAGTTCACTGAAAAAAATATTTATGCTATAGAAAAAATGAATATACTCTCAAAGATGGATCCTGAATTCACAACCTGTCGTGAGGTTCCTTAGAGAATCTCCAGCACAATAAAATATGTTTAAAGGGAGGATACACTACATGTGAAAACCACATAAACATTATTCTCTCCATTTCCCTGCTGCTCAAGTTCACCTAGCTTAAGTAACAAATGAAAGTAGTCTCTTGTCAAGATGTCATCATTGAAACATATTTTGATTTGTCCCCAGGTGTAATTCGCATTACTGGTATTTTTATTGCCTATAAAGAACACTATAGCAGAGTGACAGGACATCCTACAGTATTACACTGCTGTCAGACAGAGAATGTCTTTTCAGTAATGCTGGACTCTCAATCACAGCTGTTCAGCAATGAAAACTGTTTCAAAGTTAAGGAAAATTGGTTTTCATTTAACTGACTTACTTTCCTTTAACTGGCAATTTTAATGATTTATGAATATTAATCATATAAAAATATAATGTAGGTGGCAATGACATTATTACATTAATGCTCTAATGCACTGATATATGGTGTAAAACTTCATAACACTGTTACATTTGAGTAATTAAAGTATATCTCGCTTGTAAGACTAAAATATTTTAGAATTAGTATCAATACAGTAATTCATTTTAAATAAGATCTGAAATTCTCTTTAGCTTTCACCAAAAGATGAAAAAATAAACACCATTAAAAATTAACAAAGTAATTTGTGCATATTATTATTAGAGAACAATTTATTATAATTTATTAAACTGATAAACCCATACACCTTTTTTGTTATTGTTATTATTATTGTTATTGTTTTTATTATGGATATTATTATTGTTATTATTATGATTTTAATTTTTATTATTGTTATTATATACACTACCATTTTTTCTCAATTAACCAATTTATATGAGTATTTGGATTTGTTCCTCCTTGCTTAGATACATTATGGCTCGTAAAAAGTAAAAATGAAAACATACATAAACCCTATGATGTTCTACTTATGACTTATGATCATGTTTATCTGTATGTATTAACAATTAATGCTTAATTACTAATGATTGCAAGCCAAACAGCTTAAGTAATATTCAAACATTGCCAATAGGTGGCAGCGTAGACACAACAGTTGATTTGTTTTTATTTTGTTTTTACTTTTTGTATGCGGACAACAAAGCAACTAAAAATAATAACGCTTAATAAAATCTTTAAAAGTAGAATTAAATTAAAATGAGTATATGTGTTGACATTTTTCATGGTTCTCCATCAATTCAGTGGCCCTGAGTCTGGTGTCTGGAGTAGTCTGCAGTATGACAGGTGTAATGCAAATTTATAAATTAAGAGACATCCAGCACTAATAATAATATATATATATTTTTTTACTTAAGAAGTAGTTATAAGCCATATTGCATATTTATTCATGTAGTGAATGTATGTAGTGAAAACCTTGTATATGTCTTCAGGTTTTCAACTAGAACTTCTAACTAAAGTATAATAAATGCCCAGTGAGAGTGGCACATATTTATCTCCTCTTGGTGAAGGCAAAGCTCTTTTTGTTTTAAAATGAACATGTTGACATAATAAGTAAACCCTGCCTACTGCAGTAGAGGATAAAACAGTCTGGCAAATCAGGCGTTACATAAACGAATGAAAATATTTTTCAACCAACAGATGCCAAAAATTGCCCACTGAATGTAGACAATAGGTGCAATATTCAATTCAATAAAGCATCCGATCTTGTGCTCTTTATTTTAGGCTGTATGTGGATTGATATAGTATTTTGTGCTATTCAGCATTTATTAATGGTCGCATCACAATATTCTTCTCAGAGATTTTGTAACATCTGTCCCTGTTTGATGCAGACGCAGTTTGTTGAAGTTTACTGTGACTCGTCATCATTTTGTGTTTTGCATATTATGTATTTTTGTAGTGAGTGTGCAATTTAGGCACACTCTGATGTCAATAGCTGCAATCATTTTAAATTATGTTTATTCCCCCTTAAACCCATTATAATATCCACTATGGCCAAGTGACCTTCAAAACTCTATCACGAGGTAAATGAGTCAAATTAGTCAGTGTGTGTTTTGCCCTTTTTTCAGTGTGACTGCTTGACATAGCTCAATGAACACCTGTATGTTTTTTTAGACTACTTGAACTATCATTCTATTTGTTTCCTTCATTGTTGTGTTATCTGAGATCAACAGAAGACTCTTTTTCCCTGGCTGTAATCAGCTCTGTGTCTTAACTTTAATGTGTACAGACTTAGCTAGTCTTCTAAAAGCCTTCTCCTAATTACAGTTCCTCTTGACATACTCTGTTTCAAAGGAACACGGACAGACTTTACAGCAGAATTACTAAGGCTATTTTATATATCCAGATTGCCTGTGTTACTAATTAACAACTAATGGCCAAGTAAATTAATTCTGCATCTAAGCAACATCCACTGATTTGACTCTTTGATTTTGCCCACCATATGGTGCTTGATTTAATCCAAGTAAGAAGACGATTTACATTTAGAGATGGACTTGTTATCCTTTACTCATTCTAATTAATTTCTCTACCTACAACAGGTGCACAGGGTTAAAGTACATCAGATAAAGAAAAGTGAGCGTCTACCTGTTTGATTCTGTAAAGTTTTGTAAAGTCGCTTATTAAATATACCATTCTGCATAATTACTGCTTATTCACGTTATTGTGTTTTGTACATGAAATGAATTACAGCCCATGTAAAGTAGAAAGAAGGTCAGAATATGAATAAAACCCCAAAGGAATAGTAGTAATAATAATAATAATAATAATAATAATAATAATTATTATTATTATCTTCTAGCACATGACAATGATTTCTGACCTTAGTGTTAATATGAGACCTATAATTAAATGCCATGCTGCAGATCAAAGATGTTGGTTTGCCGATTCTGCGATTTACATTAATATTTCCCACCTCTACTGATCTTCCTTTCTCATTTATATATATGATGATATGAACTAGATGATACCTGCTAGTTAATCAGTTATTCTGCTTGCAGATTTTAATAGATCCTTTTTTATAAATAAATGCATAAATATTACTAATATGATAAATTTGATATTAAACTGCACTCCCATGAGACTTCCTGTTGCTTGAAGATATAAAATAAAATTGTCACTTGCTCTGTAGTCAAAGCAAGTGTATCAGAGAACAGTCATAAAACTGTTGGTGCCATTAATAATGCAATAATCAAGACCAAATGACTGTAAATTCTCTACAAATGACGGTGAATGGCAAAAACTTTGTGGCTCTGTAGTATAAATCAATATTTAATCACAATATTGAAGTACAAGACGCACTTTGTTGTCATTTCAACAGTCATCTAAATGAACAATGTGTGCCTTGTACAACTTTTAGACAAGAGCTGCTTACATGCTTGCTGAAATACGTCATAATTTAGAGCTGCTGACTTCGTTGGTTATCTGCAAATATAATAAGCTTGCTTCCATCAACAAACCCACAGTGGGTGGCTCAGTAACATTCTTTGTTAGTTATAAAGATCGCTAGAGTACTTTTTTTCCAATCAGGAAGAATCCCCCAGTAGGATACTGAGAGGGCCTGACAAGTGTCTGAAAATCTGGAATAAGCATAAATTGCAGAAAGCTTGATGAAACATAATAGTGTATTCTTTTTTAAAACATTGATGTATATCGGCAATTTAAATTCATTTCAAAGTTATGTTATAGAACCTGTATATTTTTCTAAAGCAGATTTACATAAATATGTACATTTAGGATATACCTGTTAATTTTACAAGTTTTTGCTGGAGGTGATGTTGGCAAGAATAAACTGGAACCAGATTCCAAAGGAAACACTCATCCATCTGCAAAACACGGCATAGTACCAATATAATATTTTTTCTTTTGTACTAACTGTATACTATACAATCAATAAGGGCAATTGTGAAAGCAGGAACCTATAGGCTTATAGGCATCTTTCATTTATATTTCAATACTTCAAATCTGTTTAAAGCCACTGCAGTCATATATGGCTAAACAGAGATGAACATTTGCAGCCATCTTTATTGCTCCCACGTGGTAACATACACAGTAATCTTATTGATCTTTAGGTTGTCCATGTGGAGCATCCTCATCAGCTTCCAGGGATTTTCAGGTATTCTAAAGGGATTGTACTGATTAAAAGAAAACCTCTTGTCTCCTGCTTAACGACAAAATGTGGGATATTTCTTGACATGCCTCAGTAATCACAAGCATCTATGCTTCTTGAAACACAGACAGACTAACAAGTATGATGGGAAGGTGATACCTGTCTTAATATGAAAAAAAAGAAAGAGAGAGAGAGAGAGAGAGAGAGAGAGAGAGAGAGAGAGAGAGAGAGACATGACCCGCTTAAAAAAAGCTCCTAAAGAAAACGTCATTGTTTAAATAGAAAAGATGAATATACGGAATGCTATATATAATTAATATACTGATAAAACCATGAGAAAATCTTTCAAATAATATGTATACAAGTTGTCCAAATAGCTAGTCACTAGTTATTAGCTTTTTATGGTCTCTATAATCATGCAGAGCAGTTACATAAAATGCATAATTAAAAATAATGATATCAGGTATAGATAAAAAAGAACAACTCAGAAGAAGCAAAAAAAGATTAGTAAGATTTTATTCTTTAATAAACTCTTGTCAGATAACATTATTAGTTTTGCTAGCAAGGATGAACACATTTAAATCCATTTTCCATGTCAGTACACTCATGTACACTGATTCTTTCTAATTTTAATATAAAATTTAAACCCCTGATTTTATGCATTTGTTAAACATTAACTTTAGATGCTCCAGTTCCTTAAAATTATGAAAGGTTGCTCAATGCTTTGCATGATCAAATAAATGTTGGCTTGAGAATCTGTTTGAATAAATAAATAAATACATAAATATTAGCATAGTTTAATACAGCCACAAGGCCAGCAGTTTTTTTTCTTTTCACATTCTAGTGTGCCACTATGATCACCCATATCATTGTACTCTTTGTTAACCTATTGAATAACTGCTTTGTCCTTTAAGTGTTAGGGGAAAAGGAGACCACTGTCCTTTGTGTGTGTGTGTATGTGTGTGTGTGTGTGTGTGTGTGTGTGTGTGTGTGTGTGTGTGTGTGTGTGTGTGTCAGGCTTCATTTTGCCCAAACTGGCATTGTGTTAAAGTCATGTGACTGGCATTCATCACTCGCAACAGCATTTCACATACTAATACATCTAATGGAAGTCACGAAACACCAACTGGCACATTTGATTAAATTGTTGTTCATCATTGATGAACTATTTTGGAAATCCAGTATGTTTATTACACCAGCATAAACAAAGAAAAAATAAAACAGATATATTAATCAGTTGATATTCCTACTAACTAATTCAATGTGCCATATTAACAGCAACAATCAATAAAGCACAGCTTTCACTTGTAACAATAGATAGCATCATTGAGACATCTCTATGGGCAATTGTTTAAACTGAATTCAAGCTAAATACTTTCACTGTTAAAAAAAAAAAAGCAGAGTGTAATCACACAGGGATAAAAAAAAAGCATTATTTCCTTAACACTGACTGCACACAATCAGCTATAAAATTTAATTTAAGGCTGCATTGGCATTCAATTTAAAGAATGACTCTTGACCAAAGTATTCAAACACTTTAAATAATGACCACAATGAATTAGTTATTACAACCTGACAAAATATGGAAAATGCCTTAAATATTATTATTTCAAGTGATATTCTCTTATATCATTATAAATAACAAAAAATACCAAATGACACAGGAATGACACAGACACAAACCATTTGCTGGATAAGGTTGATGTATCTTTGATTTATTGTTTTCCCAAAACAGAAGCATTTGGATTTTGTCTTAATGTCATAAATGTTGTGAATGTAATAACGTCATTCTCTTAATATTCTTTTTCTGTCTTTTCCAAACTCTCCCTTAGGATCAACAAAATATTTTTGCTATTATAAAGTTTAAATCTGGTAATTATATGATCAAACAAGTTGTACTATTAGTACAATTTGCCCATCTTCTGCTTGGCAAATATTTAAACTAGTTCCTCCTGAAGCACTATTCATATAATGGTTGGAACTAATGAGATTAAAGATTTAAAAGAAGTGTTTTATCCTATTTACTTCTATTTATTACTAATTTATTATTACTTGATCAAACCTTTTAATGTGCACCAACAATTCCATCTCTACCTCTGCTGAAAAACATGTACAGCTACTTTGGCTTTTGTTACTGTCTGTGTGGAGGTTCATATGTTCTTCCTGTTTTGGTATAATTTTATCTGGGTTCTCGTGTTTCCACGTGTAAAAACACTCAACTGTATTAGGGAAAAGTGAACTGGCTGGATGTGAAAGAGTTAGTAAAATGTGTTTGGCATAGTGGGCTGAGATGAATGGGAGTCAAATCCAGGGGGTATAATTCAATTCAGTTCAATTCATTTTTATTTGTAAAGCACTTTTAACAATGTATATTGTCCCAAAGCAGCTTTACACATAAAGAAGTTATAAAATTTGAATTTATAAGTTTAGTGCCAGTCAGTGTATCCCTATACCTTTATCCCTAATAAGCAAGCCTTCTGCAACAGTGACAAGGAAAAACTCCCTGAGATGGCATGAGGAAGAAATCTTGAGAGGAACCAGACTCTAAAGAAACCCATTCTCATTTGGGTGGCACCAAATGTCTGTTCATTCAAGTCCCATCTTTTTTGAGGTGTGCTGTTCAGTGATGGACGCTTATAATGCAGAAATGTTAATGTAAACTGTGGTACTAAGACATTGTAGCAGACTATGATTTTTAGCTGCACAAAATGTCTAATTGAAGAGAACTCTATCCAGGGTAGGACGTTGGGATTAATCAGGTGGATCAAAAAAACCCTAAACAAACAAAAAAAATAAATCAGGACCACTGGTCATGGGTATTATCTAAACTTTTGCAAAGTAATAATGGTCCACCAACCAGGATAATGATGTTACTCAAGATGATTTAATGAATGCTGAATGATGGGTAAGTAAGGTGTTCTGGAAGGTTTCTCTTGATGCTCCAATAGTTCTTATATGATCATTAAAATGGTATCCTAAACATCATTTAAATCAATAAATAAATGTTAGTCAGTACTTCTCATATGCTACCATCATATAACACCAATTAGTATTATGCAAATGACATGCAAATTTGCAGCTGTTTGATCCCATTGTTGGTATTAGTATCTCTAATACGATTTTTTTTGGCACAGGCTTGCTAAATTAAAAGCATTTTTTTATTTAATGATGAAGAAGACAATTAAAAGAAGTAACTAATCCAAATAAAAACTTTTCCTACATTAAGATTTAACACAGCGTCAATAGATTTAGGGGAAGAGTCCTAATCTAGTATCAAGAGGGGCATTTAGTGCACTAGGTACAGCACTGAGCTCGCTAATAACACGCCCTACAGAGTGCACCTATGTAGGTAGTCAAGGGAACATTTGGGATTCGTCTCACGGTGATTCGTTGTCGTATCCAGGTCGCCATTTTGGGGGAAAGTTTGGATTTTGAGAGGCTGGTGAAAGGGCAGTGGAGGAGAGGAGGAGAGGAGAGGAGAAGAGAGGAGGGGCAGTGGGGCAGATCCCGACAAGTTTGCCACAGGACCGCGGTAGGACTCGGGGAGGGAGAGAGTGTCAGCACGGATTTTAGAGGACGATCACGTTATGTGAGTGTCAGAAACTTTTAGATTTGAGTCTGAGAAGTTTGGCCAGAGAGTGCTTTAATGATATTAGTATACAGGATAACTGTAACACCTCTCTTCCATTCATTCAAGGTTTATCAGTCTGTTTTTATTTTTCAGAGTAACAACTGCAGGGCTTGTGTTTGCGTTTTCCCCTGGGGCTAAAGTTGCAAGGATTTATTTGACAGTTTACTGTTTTTTGCATCTTGAACACTTGTATGTAGAGACATCACTTAAGGAGTTCCACTTTCAAATGATCAAATCTTTCACAAGCTTTCACCTGATCCTTGGATGTGATCATGCCAGTGAGAAAGAAAGGTGAGATTGCAAAAGCTACTTTACATCCTCATCTTTGCCTCTGTCCTGCACTAAAATTGATAATAATTTCATGTACACTCAGCATTCACTTCTTTTGGAACACCTGCATGTTCACGCATGCTCATGTGGTTTCAGTGCAATTCATAGAAAACATGTAGATGCAGGCCAAGAACTTCATAAACGATTTCGATCGGAGGGAATTGAGGGAAAATCTGACTCCCATTGTTTTGATGGCTGATTTGAGGAATGTAGTAACTACAGCAGGCTCTTACATCAAATGCTGCAAAAACACTTAACAATGGATGGTTCTGCAGGTAGAGTCTTATCCATGATAAGTTCATAGGCTGACAAGTAGGCTACATTGGCTCAAATAATCACTCTGTATAATCCTGGTGAGGCAAAAAGCATCTCAGAGCATGTAACATGTCATACTATGAAGCTTACAGGGTGCAGGAGCAGACCACACCAGGTTCTGAACTGGGAACACAGGCTCAACAAACCCCACAGTTGAACTTTGGAAAAATGTCACCTGGACCGATGAGTGTTAATTATTGCTATGACTTGCAGATGGTAGAGTCATAAGGCTTCATTAGCAATAGATCAGGATGGTGGTGTGGTATTGATTTGTCTTAATACAAGTCAACAATTATTTTCATGTCAATGGGACCAGACAGTTAAAGGGATGTTTTATCAATCCATGCCTTGGAAAAATTCTCAAAGCAAATGGATTTCAGTGTTACTATGGTGTTCCCAATAAAGCGGCCAGTGAATTGATGTATTGTTGCTTTTGCCTTGGTGTTTATCACTGACATATAATTTGTTTTTTCCCCCTGCTCCTTGCACATTTGAAGTGTGTGTGATAGAGTAGGAAAAATGCTAAATTAAACTAGGACTGAATTAAAAATACCCCAGAACCAGGACTGGGAACCTGTTCCACAGTCTATAAGTCATGTAGTGTTGTGTGGTTTCTGTGCCTCAGGCTGTGAGCTTTTCTTATTGGAACATTTCAGATACACAGCGAGCGGTGAAACTCCTTGAGGAATACAAGTCAAAACTAAATCAGCCAGAGGATGCCCAGCTTCAACACTCCATCAACAGAGTTATCAACATATTTCAGAGCTCACTCTTCCATGCCCTGATAGGTAAGCATTTGTATGGTGAAAATAAAAAGACATACAATCTTGAGCTGTGATTGTTTTCTTGTTTTTTGGGGGGTTTTTTTGCATGGAGAGAAATGGTGAAACAGGTTTGACCTTACCACTGCATATTTCACACACTCAGCAGCTGGTTTCAGCAATGTCAACTATTTTCCCCCCACCTGCAGCAGGTATTTGAGTTCAGCGCTCAAGTTGGCTTCAGGGGCTTTTTGGATTAAAGGCTGTAGAAAAAAAAACTGGGGGAATGAGTGAAAATGCATGACATTTATCAGTACTATAGCCATCTATGTATATATTTTTGACAATAGATATTAATAGTTTAGTGTCTTTTGGGGGTTTGCGAGAAGTGGGTTCAATTTTCAGGCAGAGCTGATGTTCAACAGAGTCGAGTACAACTTCACAGTAGTTCATGAGTAGAGTTTCTTTAATAACTATGGTGTTAACTGATAGAAAAGAGCATATAGTTGCAATAATAATGTTAAATCTTAAAACATAGCATAATAAACGTTCAGCATATTTGAGAATTTTCTAGATATTGACCTGATCCACTCTACTATGGAAATATTTTTACTATGGAACCTACTATAGAAATATTTTACAGTAATTTATCACTTTCAGAGTAATAAATAGTCATAAAAAAAAAAAAAAATTTAACAGGATAAATATTTATGTAGTATTTAGAAAGGTTTTGTTGGTAAATGTATTGACGCGTTACAGGGATCAGATGCTGTAGTTGCATAAAGTCTTTTTCTACAATAAACTAGCATGTGCCTGGTATACAATTTCTGCTGTATCTCTATGTTTATCTCTGTATGTCTGTTTCATGCTACTTTGTGGTTGTGCTAGAGTTTTGAAAGCAATTTCAAATTTAGTAACTTCCTGAACACAGAAAAAAATCTTTTTAATGCTGGAAATACAGAAATTTCTTATATAGAAAGACAACAATGTGAATAAAATGACTCAATCAGAAATTTACCAACATTTTTTAAATAGATTTGTTTATTTTAAGGCGCTTTAAAATACATATGAACACACTATACAAATTAAAACATTGCATGTTATTCATCTATGTTAATGTTTATTTCTTTTGTATAATCAATTGTGTATATAGTGGAAGCTTCATGTACCAAATCAGATTTGTTTGTAGTCATTCTTGGCAATAAAGTCTTTTTCTTCTTCATCATCATTTTTTTTTATCTTCTTCTCTTTCTTCTTCTTTCACTTCATCATCCTTTCTTCTTCTTCTTCTTTAGCTTTTTCATCTTCTACTGTGTTTAGACTGAGGTGTCACACTGCACCCAAGGAATAAATGAAGGACACTTTTCTCCCTCTCTAGGTGTGAATTTAGCAAACAGAAAACAAGGTGCTAATCATTATATTTGTGTAGCTAAAATTACATTACACTTCCTGGCCAGCATTTCCCCTTAAAACCATTACAAAAAAGCCAGAATTTATTCTATGTAGTGCTGAACATTGGCTCTGTGTCTTTTCACCTAGTTAAACACTTTCAGTTACTAGTATAAAATGGTTTACTGGCAAGAGAAAGTGGTCAGGTCTGTACCTTATTTCCAAGCAGCTCAGCGTTTGGCACTATTTACTTCCTTGAGCATTGTTCTCTTTTTTGTAGAGGGATATTTGGACCTGTTCACTGTGGCACTCATTGTGGAAATGAGCTTTTCAGTAGTTTTGGGTGCATGTGTTAGTATTGTTTTATTGCACGTTTGAACGCTGCGGTACAGCGGGTGACTAAGCAACACCTAAAATATAATCAGCTCCTACGTGAAACTGTGTGTGTGTGTGTGTGTGTGTGTGTGTGTGTGTGTGTTGCCCTGTAATGGAGTAAGGTTCTGTCCAGGTTGTGTTTCTACCTCATGGTCAGTGTTCCTGGAATAAACCCCGGATAAACTGCAACCTTGACCAGGATACAGTGGTCACTGAAGATGAATGAATATTTTGATTTGATGTGTTGTATTTTTAGTTGCTTGTTGTCTTGAGGTTTTATGTTGTGTTTGGAATTTCTGTACTTTGGCAAAGGCTTGTGAAATACCAACCCATCCGACCACAGCCAGACTGAAAACTGCAGCATTAGTTAACATGATGAATTCACTTCAGCAATAATACACTATAAGTAATGTACTAAAAAACTATACTAACAAAGTAATAGTCTATAAATTTTCAATACAATAATAATTTAATTAAAGGCTCCATGGTAACACTCTACTATTTTAAGTCAGAATAAGACACCAATACCTATGCAGTGTGTGTATGTAGTAAGTAAGCTGAGCTGTTGAGGGATTTGTAGGACAGGATGTAGAGGCCTATCAGTTTGACTTTCCAAAGAGTGGTCTGTTAACTCTAAATGCCACTTGGCTCTGTAGCTTTGCTGAAGCAGTGAAATTTTAACAGGGTTTCATGCGTATTAAAGGGGTCCCAAAATAGGTCAAATATAACACTTAAAAAAAGGGATTCAAAGACTAAAGTTATTGCTGATCATATATTTAAAGTACAGTATATGTCAAATTTATATTTATTTATTAGAGTTTAAACAGGGGTATAAATATAAAGTAACACGTAGGCCAAATGTCCTTATTCGTTCATTACAATAGGTAAGACCAAAGAATATAGCTGTGATGTGCATTAAAAGGTTGTTGAGCTTCACAAAATGGGAAGTGACTTTAAGAAAATATCAAAAGCATTAAAAAAGCCTATTTATACAATCAGGGCAATAATTAAATAATTAAAGTGTTCTGAAACGAAGGGTTTAAAACAAAAACAAAAAACATCTACTTTTATCCAAAACTAGGGCAGGTCAAACATGTCAGAGAGTATTGAAAGTTGAAATGGGCTTTTCATGTTGACATGATTAGGTGTCTCATTTCCAATGAAGGGAAATTGTACATCCGCAATTCCAAAAAAGGTTGGGAAACTGTGTTAAATTTAAAGAAAATTTTCAAGAAAAAATTTAACAGTTGGAGAAACATTTTGCAACTAATGAGGCTAATTGACAACAGGTCAGTAAGATGATCGGGTATAAATAGTGTATTTTAGAGAAGCAGAGTCTCTCAGAAGTAAAGATGGGCAGAGCTTTTCCATCATTTACAGTACATGATATCAAAATTTCAAAGAATCTGGAGAAATCTCTGTGTACAAGGACCAAGGGCGAAAAATCAATATTGGATGCCTTTGATCTTCCAGCCCTTATTTAAAATGATAATGATTCTGTAATGGAAATCACTCCATGGGCTCATTAACACCTCCAGAAATCATTGTTAAGGCTCCATCAATGCTGAATGATATATACAGGTTTTAGGGCAACAAATCCTTCCATCCAGAAAATATCTTTTTCAGGGAAGGCTTTGTATATTTGAGCAAGACAGTGCTAACTGCATACTGCATCTATTTCAATAGCATGATTTCATAGTAGAGGAGTTCAGGTGCTGATCTGGTCTGCCTGCAGTCTAGACCTTTCACCATTTGAATGTGGTACATCATGAAATGAAAAATACAACAAAGGACACCCAGAACTGTTTAGCAGGTAGAATCCTGTGTCAGACACATATGAGACATCATTCCTCTCCCAAAACGTAAGCAATTGGTCTCCTCAGTTTCCAGATAGTTCCCAGTAGTAAACAAGGCTTTGTCCCAGCTTTTTTGAGATGTGTTGCAGCCATCAAATTCAAAATTACCTTATTTTTTTTCTTAAAATGTCATGTATTCCCACTATTCCTCACTATGTTCTATTGTGAATACAATTGTGTTTTATGAGATTTGCAAACATTGCATTCTGTTTTTATTTACAATTTATTCAGTGTCCCTACTTTTTAAAAATTGTACTCTTATAAGATAAACAAGTACTCTTGTTTATCCAGGGCTGAGTTTTCAAAAGCACCACAAGGTTGAAATGATCTTAACTGGAAAAGAAAGTGTTCAGTGTGATGGCTGCTATAGCATTTTACAATGCAAGTTTTTCTGCTTGATATCAAACAGAAGTGCTCATTGAATATACAAATCTAAATTTGTGTAGCATGTAGAAATCTTTTCATTAACTATTTTTGTGTTACAACTTGCAGTCCATGTTTCCATGTTCCCATTTTTTTACGCTATTACAGACATCCAGGAATTTTATGAAGTGACCATACAGCAGAAAAAGAATGAGTCTTTAGAGTCTATACAACCAGCAGAGCCTTGCCCTCCTGCAAAGAATTTTATGCCAGGAGCCTGCACTGTAAAGGTAAGCATAAAGGTTCAATAATCTGTTTCTTTCAGTTGAAATCTGTATATATCTAAATCTATCTATCTATCTATCTATCTATCTATCTATCTATCTATCTATCTATCTATCTATCTATCTATCTATCTATCTATCTATCTATCTATCTATCTATCTCTATATTTGATCAGATCTGTAGCATTTATGCTCAGATTTCTCTTTATCTTGATTTTGCTGAGGTAGTGTCATGAACTGTTTAAATAAAACGAGCTAAAATTGTGTTTGGATAGAGGAGGAGGGAAGAGCAAGAAGGGTCTAAATGTAGGCACTGCTAGGGTGTGCTAGACTGTGTGTTTTCAGTATCTGTCTATTGTAACATTCAGGATGTTTGGAAAATGGGCCATATTTAATAAGTATTGATGAAAGATGATAAAGGATTTACAACATCTGAAACTTATCTACAAACATTATTATATGTACATCTAGTTAAAGGTATGAATAGCTTTAATGCACATAGAGAAACCACCTCTCTTGTCTGTCAATTGGTAGAAAAGTCACATTTTTCTATTAAATCAATATTTGGGCTAAATATGTTGTTAATGGGCTATGCACATCTTTAAAGCATAGCTTGACAGCCATGCCTGCATCTCAACATATCAGGATATTTAGGCATTTGTGGTTACAAGAAGAGGTCGACCGATATGGGTTTTTCTCTGACCGATCCGATATTTAGAAATCAGAGCAGCAGATGGCCGATATATGATGCTGATTTTTTTTTTCTCCTCTTTATCTCATAAATTCTAACATTTAAATAAGAAGGCGTGATACAGAAAATTGCTGAATAAAACATTTATTGAACAACACAAGCCTCTGCAATAAGTGCGTTTGTTACCAGGTTATGGTCCCACTGCCTACCTGTATCCTAAACTACAGCTGGTTGAAGGCTGGCTTGCATGACATACAGTTCCAAAATGTTATTGAATTTCTCTTCAAAAGTATCATATATCTAATGAAATATATAAGGCTAGATTAAGAAAAAATTATAAGAACTTAAAGGCCCGGACACACCAAGCTGACGGTCGGCCGTCAGGAAAATGTCTGGTGTTTTTTGAGTGTCGGTGGGCTTTAGTTTTGTTCTGCACCATTGACTTTGGTTGGACGGCGCCAGCTGTTTTTTGGCTGATTCTGCATGTCGAATTGGACGCGGAACTCAACTGCGAGAAAGAGAACCCAGACTGGTTACTTAGCTTAGCTTAGAGAATGAGCACACGAGAAAAGAACGCAACTCGCTTGTTGTAATTCTTACTCTTGTCTTTGCAACATAGTAGACATGATTGAAAAATGCTAAACGAATCTGTTGGTAATGATCGTGGCAGGTGGAAACGCTGCTTTCTTTATATATTCACAGTTCTAGCTTTTCCGGTTTCCCTGTTTGGATGCTAAATACATACTACTGCCACCTGCTGCATGGGAGTGGTATGTTGTCTCCTGCAGGTGCAGAATGTACATGCACGGTTGGGTGTGTCGGTTATTTGGCCAGCTGATCAATCGGTTGCCCTCCAATTACAAGCACAGATTAAAATGTGTGACTTGTGAAAAGACATACTGTTATAAGAAAAATCATTCATTAATACCTTTTTATTATGTTCTAATAATAGCATACAAGTGTTTTATTTACCTTACAACACATCACTTTGTCAACATTTATATTCAAATTAGAATCTCTCTATTACACCAAACACATATGTTTATATACTCTCTCACAAAAGTGAGTACACCCCTTACAGTCAATGTGCAGCTTGTATATCAGTACAGATTTACTGTCCTCTGAAAATAACTCAACATACAGCCATTATTGTCAAAATAGCTGCCAACAAAAGTGAGTACACCCTCAGTAATAAACAGCTGTACGTTGTGTAACCATGCAAAGCCACTTGTCCTATTCATCATGTTCATGTTTTTGTCTGCTTGACAGGACCATACAAATGTGTGTATCTTGTATTAGAGCAATAAAAATTTGGTTCTTTGAGTACAATTCTCTCACACTGACCACTGGATGTTCAACATGGCACCTTAATGGCAAAGAACTCTCTGAGGATTTGACAATTAGAATTTTTGCTCTCTACAAAGATGGCCTAGACTATAAGAAGATCGGTAACACTCTGAAGCTGAGTTACAGTACAGTGGCCAGGGTCATACTGAGGTTTTCCAAGACGGGTTTCACTCAGAACAGGCCTCGCAAGAGTTAATCAAAGAAGTTGAGTCCATGTGCTGTGAGTCAGGTGCAGAAGCTGCTTCAAAAAACAGACGCATGACGTCTTTCCAGTTTCCTGAAAACAACCTGTCCAGGAGCATGAATTATTGGAACCATGTCCTGTGGTCTAATGAGACTAACATAAACTTGTTTGGCTCAGATGGTGTCCAGCATGTGTGGTGATGTCCTGGTGAGGACTACCAAGAAAATTGTGTCTTGCCTACAGTCAAGTGTGGTGGTGGTAGCATCATGGTCTGGGGCTGCATGAGTGCTGCTGGTAATGGGGAGCAGCGGTTTATTAAGGGAACATGGATTCCAACATGCACTATGACATTCTGAAGCAGAACATGATGCCCTCTCTTCAGAAACTGGGCCGAATAAAATTTTTTTCAAAATAATAATGATTCCAAAGACACCACCAAGATGACAATTGCCTTGCTTAGGAAGCTGAAGGTGATGAAGTGGCCAAGTATGTCTCCAGACCTGAACCCTATTGACCACCTGTGGGGCATTTTCAAGCGGAAGGTGAAGCGTCATGTGTCTGACCTCCAGCAGCTTGTGATGTCATTATGGAGGAGTGGAAAAGGATCCCAGCAACAACCTGTGCAGCTCTGGTAAATTCCATGACCAGGTTGATTAAGGCAGTTTTTCATGTTCACTTAGGATGTACTCACTTTTTTTTACCAGTTATTTAGACAATAATTGCTGTATGTTGAGTAAATCTATACTGCTATACAAGCTGCACATTGACTACTCTAAAGTATATCCAATTTTCATTTTTATAGTATTGTCCCTTCAGAACATATAATCAAATAGTTGCTGAAATGTGAGAGGTGTATTCACTTTTGTGAGATACTGTATATATGGAATTTACTCTTGGTAGAATGTGAAGACACACACAACATACAGTTCAGCATTTTATGCACAAGAGCACTCACACATGGCAACAACAAAAGTGTAACTGTATTCAACAGAATGTTCTAAGTGTGTTTGGATCAATATGCTGTCAATATTTGGTCTTGAGAAAATTATATGTTAGTCAGAGTATGATGATTATTGTTATCATGCCAGGAAAGATGATGTTTTATAGTTTTATAGTTTTGTGCTTTTTGTTTTTTTCCTGAACGGAAAAACTTGCTAAAAAGAAGTATTTGTAAAAGGTGGTGCTGGGTCAATTGGCCAGTTTGATCCTCACCAGCCTCTTTTCAGCCCCATTTGATTGTTGCTGACACTGGAAACTCTTTTCAAAATTTTTTTAAATAGCTACTCCGACCTGTAACTGTTAAAGTAGCTTTAACAAACAAAAGCCTTGGTTTCGAGCAGACATCCATGTTTGATTTAGGAAGAAGAGAAAGTTTAGTTTCTGTGTTTAGTCTTGAAGATCTTTTACAACTTCAGACTTCATATTCACCCAAGACCTTTTAACAGAAGCCTTGTGAGTAAAAACATCTCCAATACCACAAGTCCTGACATGTAAACAAAAAGACATGTAGCAGTCAACTGTTATCCAACAGTGAAAGTTGAGTGCTAGATGAATTTCAGTCTCTTTAGCACAGCAGTCTTTTTGAGCTTTTCTGCCACTGGGCTCAGCGTAGGTAAATCCCTCCTACACGTTCCTTTCGTTTCAAAAGCGCATGTGACAGCAGGGTGGGAACTCCACTTCACGGCTAATCAAATTCCCCTATCGAACAATCTAAATATAGAATTTATCAAAAATTTGATATTTGCTAGTGGAAGACAATGTATATTTATTGTTTCCTGCATATCAGATTTTATGGCAGGAAAGACACTGTACAGGTTTGAGGATGGGGTGATTTTAACTCATTACACAGCAAAAACAAAACAATATCATGTGGTTCCAGATAAGCATGAATTCGTTTCTGAAAACATTTATATCTGATTTGGATAATCTGTTTAGTAGCTGCAGTTTGATTTTGAGGTATGTTTGACACAGATTCAAATGAAAAAGAGCTTGAATTTAGTTACTGGCAGCTCTAATTTTATGGTTAACGGTGTGGTGCAAACAGCTCAAGTATTTCTGCTGTTGCTGTGTAGCCTTGCTGTCTGCATTTTATAATTTTTTTTACCAGATTCTCTGAACATAATCACGCACTTGTTTGTTGATCTTATTATGACAATGCTCAACCTTATGAAATATTTTATTGTATTATTGCAATATTAAATTTTTTTTAAAGCAGTAAATTTATTCATCTATCCCACATAAGACTTTTTTTTAATTGTTCACCTGTATGTCATTATAGATATAAGCCTTTCTTTTTTGTTTGGTTTATTTATTTATTTATCTATTTATTTTTTTTTAAAGCGCTTCAGCTAACAACTCAGATGCTGTTTTTTCATCAGCTTTTTATTGGAACAAATCACTGATCCAGACAGGGTTGTTTATTTGGATCTGAAATGGAGGAAGGTGTACAAAAAGTTCTAACCTAAAGGAATGTACAGTGCAGGTCATTTGAATGACAAGTTACAAGGAAATAAAACTAGGAGCTATCAACTGAAAGTTTTAATAGACGGAGTATGAGATATGAACATTTCCAAAATTTAGAAAAGGTACGCAGAAACTGACACATAAACGTCAATCAGCTGTAACTTCAGAGCTTCATGTGAGTATGAGATGTGAACATTTCCAAAATTCAAAAAAGGTACGAACAAACCGGCACCTAAACGTCAATCAGCTGTAACTTCTTCAGCTTCATCAGTACCTCCAGAAGACCTGCCTAATCTGGTGGCTAATACATTCGGACCAGGTTGATGAGGGACTGAATGCGTATCATGTATAATTAGTTTCTGTCTTATTTAAAGGTTCATTATTTTTAGCAAATTCTGATTTTACCTGCTTATGCAACATCCTGAAATGTTTCACTAGTGAAAGCATTATCAATAAAGAATGATGGATTTTTTTTCTTTCTTTTTTTTTTCATTCTATTGCAGTGTTTGCACAGAGCATTATGTATTTTACAGTAATAGATTTCCTGTGGAGTCTATCATTCATTCATTAATAAAACTCCTCAGATCCTCACTAATGTGATCAGTGCATGTGATTTATTTTTTATTTCTTTCTCTTTCTCTCTATCAACCTCTCTCTCTCTCTCTCTCTCTCTCTCTCTCTCTCTCTCTCTCTCTCTTGCTTTCTTCCCTTTGTCACACACACACACACACACACACACACACACACACACACACACACACACACACACACAGAGGAATGTGTGTGCAGAGTTTTTCCTCAGCATCCTCTCGTAATAAAAGCGACGGTACACACTTGGTTCTTTGAGCACCATGGCTTTGAGCAAATCTACAACCTACTGGACTATAACCAATGGCTCTGGTACTACATGCTGGTGAGCTGTGTAAGAGGTTGTGTAGTGTACTCATGTGCGGTTTGGAACAGAGCTGGCGTGGATGTGTAGCCCCAGATCAGATGAGAAGTTTGCACCAAGCTTCATGTTTCTGTGCATCATGTGCCGCTCAGGCTGAGACACAGGGCTGCTAGGAGGAGATGGTGAATGCACTGAACACAATGGACTGCTTATGCATTGTCAGTACTAAGGTAAAGGTAAGGCAGATGTGTGGAAAGTTTTTTTTTTAATTATTATTATTGTTGTCTACAATCGATTAGTGTTCTGATGAACACTTCAGACATAGAAGTAGGCAGTATTTATATAAAATGGAATGAAAGATAGTATATGCCAGTTAACATTATGTAAATTGAATTTCGTTGCTGTATTAGTTTGTTGGTCTTTATATGAATATATAAAGCCCAACAAACTAATACAATTCAACACTTTTGTAATTTCTTTGAAATGGTAAGAAGTCTTTTAGTCTTATGGGTTTTCTGTTTTGTAAAGAGATATTTATATATTTATTTTTTGAATGTTTAACCTTTTGTGGGGTTTTTCCCTTGTTTATTAGAATTCATATCAGTTGTAACCTCATTTTTGAAAATTGTATCCAATTAGAAATAAAAAGGTGACTGTCTGGTAAAACAATTATTAAATACTAATATAGAAAACTACTGTAGTGATATAAAAAATGAGACATGTTTATCTGTCCTAGTCATTTTCATGAGCTTCCATGATGGATAGTTTTTGATATGAATAGTAATGTAGGTATAAATGTAAACAGCTTTTCTTGATTTAGTGTTTACTAAAGGAACAGCTTTTTTTCCAGTTTTTTAGGTATAAATGCATCCCGCATTTATTATTTATGAACGTGACCAGACTGGAAAAAAGTTGTCCTAACTGATCACATCTCAGTAACTGATTAGTGATTTATTGTAAGTGATATAAGTAAAGTACAAAGTGCGGGATGAATCATTTAATAGCCATATCCATTTCAAGAACTTGTTGATGATTTATAATTAAATGGTGTCCGAGGACAACTTGAAAAGGAATCTCCTGTATCCATTAAGCAGGTATCCAAAAACAGAAATCATTTTGAATTTGAGGATAAATATAAGCATATTCATGCCTGTACCTTGTTCTTAGCTTCACAGAGAATATGTGAAATATAATGTGCATCATGTGGGATATGTTTGCTTCTTATAGTGTTACCTACAATTAAGACCGCTTTGACCCATTGTTTTTTTTTTTACAGATTTTCCTGTCCCATGCTATATGTCTGTTGTGCTATCCTATTAGTTGTATTATCATTTCAGCATTTTGCTAGTGCTTAATATGCTTGGTTAATTCTAGCAGTGAAAACGACAGCTGAGATTTTGCCATAGGTTATTATTTTCTGTACCCTTTAATAAAGAACACCGTACAGCCAGATTTACACCCCCTGCATCTGCTTGTCTTTACTGAGTGCTTTGACCTTTTCACAGGAATCTTTATAAAAGTATAAAATATGGATGCCACTGAAAATTCGATTTGACAGATTCCAAAAAGCATGTAATCAGCCACAGCTGTAACTGTAAAATGTGACTGACTAACCCTTACTATCTTTTTTTTTACCGTAGATATGTTGAATTCTCAATGTAGATATGCTGGAAAGTGTTTAATTTCTATTGCTTTACCACTGGATTGTTCATCCCTTTTTTGTGTGTCTTCATTTATGTGTTCATCTGAGATTCTCACTAGCGTGATGTGAACAAACGCTTGAATGGTCGTAGTTTTTTTTTTGTAATTATGACTCTAGCTGTGGATGATCTGATATTAATTTTGAAATTGCTCATTACATGGGCAAGGTAACAGCAAGTCACATATCAAATGGTAATTTCCCATTCAGTCACAAGAAAAATGTCAGTCCTGGAGTTGCATTCAGCATTTCACCCAGAGGTGTATAGTGAAGTTGAGGTCAGTGCTTTGTGAGGGATTTTCCACTCAACCTTGCAAATCATGTCATCATGGAGCTGGCTTTGTGCACAGGGGCATTGTCATGTTGGAACAGGTTTGCTTTAAACTCTGCTAAGGCAACATTTGCATTTTTGTGAGAACCAGTTTTGACTATAAACAAACTGTGTATACAGTGTATTGTATTAGAATAGGATATTTCTAGGCAAGATACAGGATAACAGAAACTACTAAGGTGAATTCAATCTTATAAGGTGCATTCCTTTTTTTAATCCCATTGTAATGATAAGAAGCATCCGATTGATGCATATTTCTTGTTTCTGTTAGAAAACTATAGCATTTGGTGGTGAAGGCATCCTTGTCGAAGCCACTGGTGAGGAGTTCAAATTGTTTTGTGGTCATTTTGTGTGAATCATAGTTGTATGAATGGAGAAATGGTTTTTTTTTTTTTTCTGACTTATTATTATTACACTAGGTGTCAGAGTAGTGCCTAAAAATCATATACTTAATATATCTTATTTTCAATGTGGATTGTTTAAATGTGACTTCTAATTTCAAAGTAATGGCACTAAAAAATCTGTTTTCTAACTGGAGGTTTTCTCACAGCCCCATTTTTAATCAAGTGACCCCACATAATGCTGTGATGCTTACAGTAGTTCATTGAAAATTGTAGGTAGAACCCTATAATTTCCTGCTAAATGGTTTTAAAAAGCTGTGAACCCAATAACCCTGTGGAGTCCTTCTTTCAAATACCTTAATAATGTAGGAAAAGTAAAAGCTTCACACTGATGTAAACTGTAAAAGGCTTAGCATTTATCCCATAATTGTCATTGGAAGGAATGACCTAGTTTTGACTGGTAGAATATAAATGCTTTCCCCCCCAAGTCCAAGTTTGCTGTAGAATTCAGTGGAGTCGCTGTGATCAGTAATGTTCATAGTCAGTGTTGATCTTGTTTTAAAACAGGATTGAGAAACATTTGTTCACAAGTTCTTCAATGTTTTTAGGTGGGTTTGCATTTAGGCAAATCACATGTTGTTGAAAAAACCCAGCTCAGGTTGTTTATACAACAGTGAAATTATAGTTCTAAGGATCAGTCCGAATCTAAATCTTGAGTTATTTCAGTTAGCTACAGCAAAAGGAGGCAGTTTTTAGCTTGTCAGTGTTTTATCTCCTGCTCAGTCTGAGTCTCTATTAAGATGTTTCATGGTCTTTCTCAGCTTGCAGCTTTTGAGTGTTGACTTTGAGATAAATAAGCAGGACATTCTTTTTCTCTGAGTGGATATTAAAGCCTAATTCTTATTACTTACGCTATTATCACAATGATATTTTAGTAATCATAGATTATTGCAGCCTTCTCTCTCATATTGAGCTGCATTTTGACCAAAAGACACCATCAGGACTATTAATTTTGCATGTTATATTTTTATAACATTATAACTCCTGGAATGGAAATTCATTCAGTGAAAAGTCTTCAGTTTTACTTACAGATATATTGCGCTATGACTTTACTTGAGATTAAGATAAATGAAAAGTAAAACAGATTTTTTTTTAGCAGCCATCCTTAAAATGGTATAATGTCTTTTCAATGCAAAACAATCGGTCTCAGGTTTGAGGTTTTATTATTATTATTATTATTATTATTATTATTATTATTATTATTATTATTATTATTAAAATTATTGTTTTTATTATAGATGTAGTGAATTAAAATCCACTGAGGTGATTAAAGTTGAATAATTTCTATATCCTTTATTTACCGATATCCTGTAGCTTTTTTAATCTTGGCGCTTCAGTGCGAAACTAAAGAAGCAAACTTGAGACACTTGAGACACAAAAAGGTTACTTATTTATAATCAAGGCAATAATGGAACGGATTTAGCTATAAGGCAGCTAGATTACAGGCCTTAAAATACATTTGTTCTGCTTTTGATTGCTAACAATGATTGTTAGTTGGAAGGAATGCTCAAATCCTGCCTAAATAGTCACATACCTGAGTAAGAGTCCTGAGAAAAGCCATAGTGGCAACATTATTGTGATTCTCATGATAAGAATGAAACATCTCACAGAATATATAGTGTAAATATTGATCTACTTACTATTGTTTAGAGTATGTATTGGTGTCTGAGGTTGTATTCATGCAATAATATATGAAAAGAGTTAAATCTTGGATGAGTTACCCATTCTCTTTATGTGGCTATGTGTAGTCCATTTTGCACATGCTTATGTTAGAGCACCACAGTGTAATGTGAAGTGACAGACACCAGTGATGTTCATTAGAGAGTGTGTGTGTGTGTGTGGTAGAGAGAAAGAGAGAGAGAGAGAGAGAGAGAGAGAGAGAGAGATGCAGTGCTCCAATCTTAAGCTCCATCTTCCCAGTGAGGCATAGGATACTTGCTTCTCTCTGCTCCTGTGTATGCATATTACACAAGATCACTCACGCTTTCTACACACATCTCTCTCACTTATTCTCACAACACACACATACACACACACACACACAGTGGTCTTTTTTAATACGCTCAGAGACGTGCAGCCGGAGCCAAGCAGGGATTGGACATTGGGTGAGAGATGTAAGGAGAACATTCTGGTTTAATGAGAGTCCCAGCTGTCCTGTCTTGAGCTCCATGCTGTTGTTTTCTGATCACTTTCAGATTTTTGGAAAAGGGGAAAATCTCATTTGAGTGATTTTTAGTTTGCATGAAAATACTGTACATTCTTGAGAACCAGATTTTCCAGAATAATGTGGCAAACTACAAAGTAGAATCATGTGTAACAGAATTCTCTGTGCAATAGCAAACTGGGATCAAAGATATATTTCAGTCTGTGATAATTTTTTAGTAATGGATTACAGATTTTAGTAATAGCATATACATGGCTAAAATATTTGTACTCATTTACTAGTGTTTGCCTTGCTGAAACTTTTTTCACCGGATGTTTGCATATACATATGGAAATGCAATCTTTTTCCAGATCATCAGAAATGATAACAGAATGCTGCTTAAAAATTTGGCATGATTATTATTTCCTTGGAAGTGTTCAAATACTGGTGGTGTAGGAAATTTGATTAGTCAGTCTGGCTCCAAATTGTTTAAAAGCCACTCGATATTCATTTAAATATTTAAGTCTTGTCCCTGAATGACCGCAATACAGGTAATGATGACAGAGCTTGGTGAATAAAAGAGCTTGTCATGTTAAAGTAGGATTAAGTTTTTTTTCCTTGAAGTGGCCTGTATGTTGCATTAAAACTATTCCTAATCATTTAGTGTGTACGCTATGCATATATTACACACTGCTCGTCACACACACGATTATTTAGATGGACTGCCTTTCGCTTTGAGTCATAACATTTATTCTCGTCCAGAGTTGCACTTATTTTTCACCAAGATCTTGTATTGATAATGGGAGTGTCGGACCACGGCGGAAGGTCTTCTGCAGCCAGCCCAAAGATTCTGAATGGGCTTAAGGTCTGGACTCTGTGGTGGCCAATCCATGTGTGAAAATGATGTCTCATCCTCCCTGAATGACTCTTTCACAATTTGAGCACAAAGAATTCTGGCACTGTCATCTTGGAATATGCCCATGCCATCAGGGAAGAAAAAATATATTAATGGTATAACCTGGTCATTCAGTATATTGAGGGATTTAGCTGACCTCATTCTTTGGGCGCATAACGCTGCTGTACTGAGACCTAACCAACTGCAGCAACTTCTGATCACGGCACTGCCCCCACAGGCTTGTACAGTAGGCACTAGGCATAATGGGTGCACCAGATCATCCGCCTCTCTTCTTACCCTGATGCGCCCATCATCCTGAAACAGGGTAAATCTGGACTCATCAGACCACATGACCTTCTTCCAGAGTCCTATCTTTATGCTCCCTAGCAAATGTAAGCCTTTTTTTCCCCGATTAGCCTCACAGATAAGTGGTTTTCTTAAGGCTACACAGCTGTTTAGTCCAAATCCCTTGAGTTCCCTTCGCATTGTGTGTGTGAAAATGCTCTTACTTTCACTATTAAACATAGCCGTGAGTCCTATTGTTCTTTTTTTTTTTTTACGATCTGATCTCACCAAACGTTTAAGTGATCGCCAATCACAATCCTTCAAGATTTTTTTCCGACCACATTTCTTTCTCGAAGATGATGGTTCAGCAATCTCCATGTTTTCTTTGCTTGATGCAGGCCAATAATTTGACCATTCTTAAACAGATTAACATCTTTTCCACGACCACAGGATGTGTCTTCTGACATGGCTGTCTAAGAAATAAGAAGCTACTCACTGCATAAGTTAGAGTTAAATAACTTGTTGCCAGCTGAAACAAAAACATATTATTATTATTATATAACATTATTTTAACCGCTGAGATGCTTTGTGCTGTAATCTCGTGATTCCGGCTGAGCCAACACAAATCTCACATTGAACATATGATGTAAAGCCTGTTGCCATCACATCTCTGGTGCTTTACATAACTGGGCAGCAGAAGCTCTGAGAGATTTGGCTCAGTGATTAGGAGGATAGGTGTAGGGATCAATGTTTTGTATGACCCGAGGCTCCAAGGCATCAGTATAGTATCAAAATGGAGAAATAACCGAGGGCCTTAGTATTTTTTTATTAATGCACTTGTTATGCAAATATCGTTAAGTCGAGACATGGCTTAGCCTAACCAGGAGTCCTGTAATTTGTTATTAATTTTTACAGATAAATAAATTATTTTTTAATAATTTAATATTAATATATTATTAATACATTTTACAAACTTGTGTCTGTGTATATACATGGGCGAGTGCATGAGCACCGGTTCGTGAGCAAGGGGGCGGAGCCAGACACAGTCTGTTTAAGTGTTTGGCGACGCTGATAATAATGAAAAAGACGAGCTAAAATTGGTCCTTGAAACACCAAAACCACAGAAAAAAGGCATTTTAACACCAAGACAACGTCTCAGGCGTCTCAGAAGGAGGGAGATGCGAACATTCTGGCAGCGTCCCAAGTATCATACCGCATATATAGATATATAACTAATTGATTAATAGAAGGGAAGACTTTACTATGATCATATTTGGTAAGAACCCATAAAAGCAAACTTTGCCATGCTCTCTGAATAAAAGGGATAGCATCGATCCCGCCTATGTCCATCACATAACCATTAGATTATTAGTCTCTGAGCTCATGTATGCAGAAGAGGGCAGATAACACTTTTGTCTAAAGTTCTCTTTCTGCCCTGTGATTCCTTATGTCAGACAGAGAGACAGATAGATCTGGATTTGTTTCATTCGAATTCAGACATTACCACAATCGGGACTATGTCTATCTTAAACCTGCTCTATGTACAACTTGATCATTTTGAATCAGCTGTAACTGTGCACACAATCTTCTTTAGTTCACAGACTAAGCCTTTTCACCAGTTGATCTAATAAGACACCTGTGGTCTCCCCCAAAGGCTGATGCCCATCTGAATATATGTGACCCCACTGGCATGAGTGGAATTAATTACCTGTCCAAGTGTGAGTGTGCTAAGCCAGAACGTCAGCATGTTGTGTGCTCCAGGCCATTGTTCCTGGTCTATTTTAAGTCTCATGGCTGTCTCCCGGCATGGTAGAAAAGAACTTGTGCAAAGTTACCTAAAAACCAACTGCTATGTTAAAGGAAGTGTGCCACATTGGGCTGCCAGTCGGCAAAGCTTGTTGTCTTATTCGTTTCTCAGCAGGTACCAACGCTCCACATAAGCAACTGTCACCTCCTCTCACAGTCTCCACTGGGGTGTACATCGAGAGCAATTTTTTTTATTAGTAGGGGAGCAAAGAAAAGCTGCTTTCTGTTTGTCAGTGTTTTGTGTTTAATCAGGTCAGGATCTAAACATTACCACCTTGCATCCAGATGCTTCCACAGGGGCAGGATCATGCTGATGCTCATTTTGCTCTTCTTAATGATTATAGTACCAAATGGATTAATAAAATAATAAAAATATATATATATATTTTAAAGTTAGTTAGTTGGTTAAAAGCATGGATACAGGTTAATAAAAACGAGTCAGTACTTGAATCATCAGGGAAGAGATTAATAATAATGTCCTGCACTTCAATAAGTAAACAACACTATGGCTGTACATAAAAAATATGTATTTAGCTACAATGAACATGGTATTAGAATTGCTGCACAACAATTTGCAGTGCCCTGTTATATATTAGTGTCTCACTGTGGCACAATGTGTAGTTAGCGTTGCTACTTCACTCCTCCAGGGTCCACCGGTTTAATCCTGAGCTTGGGTTTCTGTCTGTGGAATTTTACACTTGGCTTTCCTCCTGACTCTCTGGTTTCCGTCCATCCCTCAACAACATACCGGATATGATACATTTCTCATCTGTGTGATCTGAGTGTGCGAAAGTGTGTGACGGACTGGGGTCTCATCCAGGGTGTATTTCTGTCTTCCTGGGATAGGCTTTGAACTCTGACCAGAAAAAACAAGTTGCTGAAGATGAGGGTGTAGCACCATATTTTGGACACGGAATTGTGCTATTATAATCACTCCGAATGTTATAGTTAGCTACTATAATGTATTCACAACAAGCACTTGTGTTTTTCAGAAATCATAATTTGATAACATTTGTAACGTTGAGTGAAGCCTCTGCATTTTATTTACGAATAACCTATTTTGGTGCTTCATAAACTTTGGAAAAAAATATATTTGAAAATTGAGTGCTAAATAAATGAATGAAAATAAAATGTCTGTGCACTGTCCAACATTAGTATGTTGTGTTTTTACTACACTGACTGATTTAAACATGAAGTCTGCTTAGTTCGTCATGGTTTTGCATAATTGCCAGTAGCTAAATGTGTGCCGTGGCTGCTCAGGGCGGATGCAGGCTGATTCTCACCAGATCCCAGTTTGTTTTGGAGTCACACTCTGGAGGAGCCAAGCGGCGGTTTCTGATGCTCTACGCCAAACTATACTAACCAAACTAAATATATAAATGCTATTTATGTTTGCATCAACTAGTTTATGCTCTGTGAAATGCAGCCAATCCATATCAGGTGGCTCCAGTTGCTGTTGTGTGTCTTGAGGACGGAAGTGGATGTCATCAGGCTTCAATCTAATAAAAATACTAACAGCTGAGACTTTAATACTGCATTATCACAATATAAGCCACTCTTCTGCAAACAGTGGAAACACTCAATGTCTCTCATGGCATTTTTCTATGATTAGGAGGGATGTGCTAATCAGTGTGAACAGTGAGAGAAAAAAGCATGTACAGTACAGAATGTTGAAGCAACCTACAATTTAGTCAAAACCTTGACTGTAAAAGTCTGGCTCTGCATTTTCTCAAGTGTTCAAATATTTTTAACAAGCTTGGAAAGTTGGATTCTTTTCCGCATAGATTTTTTTTTTTTTAATAGCATGTTGTCCACCCATGTTTGGTTTTTTGCAGTTATATACAAAGGTACTGCTGTCTGCTGTTCAAGTTTAGTGTGGAGTGGATTTGGCCTGTCTGCTCCCAGTAGACATTTTTATCCAAGGAAAACAACATACACTCCAACTGCAACCCAGTTTGTAAGATATTTTTACAATGAACTGTTGCAGTTATGCTTTTAAGTTTCAGTGACCGTGTCAATGCAATTATTTAGGTATATTTACATTAATGGCATTTGGCAGGTGCGTTTTATCCAGCGCAACCACAACCAAAATTGTCCTATACAAGTGTGTGTTTCCAACTTTCTGTTATCACTTTGGGGAAAAACCAGCTATAGCTGGAAAAGTCGTGTGTCTCAATAATTTTGTAAATATAGTGTACATTCTGACGGTGGTGCATTAGGACACAAACTAAATGAATAAAAATACCATCAGTTTGAAATTTTGTTGGAATGAATTTAAGCACTGCTGGAAAAAGTTTTATAGATATCGTTTAAAGAACTATAATACTGTAAATGTAAATGAATTTTTATTTTATATCCAAATGCATCATGGATAATTGCAGATGTCACGATGGGAGGAAATACTTTTTGCAGTTCATCAGATCCCCCTTTAAAAAAATTTTATGCCGAATGAGTTTAAGTAATACATTTAAGGTGAATAAATGTTAAAGTTCTGTGCGATTGTTAAGTATAAAACAATCTTCCTTGACACCAGCAAAAGGTCCTGAAAATTGTCCTTCATATTTTACTCTCAGACTGACCTGAATGTAGGCGTAGAATGTAGACTGTTTTGATCAGGGTTATGTTTGATGAGCTTTTACTAATATACAGAACATCTGACTTTACATCGCTCTCAGTGAACCTTCTGGAATAAACTCACCAAATGTCTTCTTTCATCAGAATTTGGGTTTCTGTGATTTTTCAAGCAAATTTAAATAGCTGTTTCAAGAGATTTAATGCTGCCATCTGCTGTACTGAGAGGAAAACTGGAGCAAAGTGTCTGAGAGCAATGAGAATACAGTCTTCTTTCCAAATGAAACATTAAGGTCTTTAGCTAAATGACGTATGGCTAAATGCCCTCTCAGCCCAACAAACAACTTCTTCTTCTTTTGGCTTTCCCCATTAGGGGTCACCACAGTGGATCATCCTTTACCCCCCCTGTCCTGTACATCTGCCTCTTTCACACCAACTACCTGCATGTGTTCCCTCACCACATCCATAAACCTCCTCCTTTGGCCTTCCTCTTCTTCTCCTTCCTGCTGGCTCCATCCTCAGCATTCTTCTACCGTATACCCCATGTCCCTCCTCTGCACATGTCCAAACCATCTCAGTCAAGTTTCTCTCACCTTGTCTCCAAAACGTCCTACATGCACTGTCCCTCTAATAAACTCATTTCTAATCCTGTCCATTGTCGTCACTCCCAACGAAAACCTCAACATCTTCAGCTCTGCTACCTCCAGCTCCACCTCCTGTCTTTTACTCAATGCCGCTGTCTCTAAACCATACAACATCGCAGGTCTCACCACAGTCCTATAAACCTTCTCTTTCTCTTTCAGATACTCTTCTCACACAAATCACTCCTGCCACTCCTCTCAACAAACATCCCAACAAACATCATCCGATAAATCACACCAAAGGCCTAATCTCAGCCACACTGACATTTACACATTTACCACTAAAGAAGCTTTGGAGGTCAGTCTTAATTTTTAAGGGTTGTACACTGTAAACCACTAGTTTTTAAAATGGATACTGGCTGAAAAACACATGCAAAACTCTGTGTAACATAGTACTGAAATGTATTACAAAAAAAAAAACAGTACTGATAAAAATAAGACTACTGAAAATGTGTTCAGTAAAATAAATATGAATATATTGATTAATGAATATAATTATATAATTCCAAAATTATAAACAAATATATATAATATAGCGCTCTGTGTGCAGCATGCAGTCTCGTGTGTAAAAATAAACAGTCAGTGATTTGCCTCTAGAGGTCGCTCTCGTAAAGACAGCGGACAGGAAAATATCTGTATGGATTTTTGCTGATAGCCATAGTTTCAGCTATAACATAAATGGACATAATTGAAATAAAACAAGGTCCTCTTGAGAGCAATTTCTGATATTTGCATCTCGTGACAATCGACTGGATCAATCTCCTTATCTACTCAACCCACAATTTATGTCCATGTTCTCAATAATTAGATGTTAATGATAATGTGTCCAGATAAGTAAATCCTGTTCATAATTTAAATTAACTTTTGATTTAGTTGATGCTGTTGTTACATTTGGTTCACATTTTGATGTCTCATTTTTTAGTGTTATTTCGTTTCAATTTACAGAACTTGGCAGAAGCCTTTATCCAGAGCGACTTATATTTATCTCATTCATACAACTGAGCAGGTATGGGGTGAAGGGCCTTCCTCAGGGGCCCAGAACTCACACCCATCAGAGCCAAAGTGCAGTGCCTTAACCGCTAAGCTACCACCTCCCATATCATTTTCCCCCATATATCTATAAGTTCTTGCTAGGAAAGTGCTTTTCAGTTTTCATCTGAGTTTGAATTCTTGATTTTAACTTGTAGAAATCTGCTTACATATACAAACTGTGTTACTTAGATAACCTTCAGATAAACCACACAGACATTATTATGTTTTCAATGTTCTCGCCATTTTGTTGTTTGGTTTATATGCAGATATAAAGTGCACTTCTGTGTAATCTAAAAACGGGTAGTTTTTCGATTGAGTGTAGTAAGATGATGATGATGATGCTTATAAAAATAATAATGATAATAAAAAACTTGTTCAGTTAGCTTGCTACCTCTTTTTCTAAATTGACGCAATACTGGCAACATGTATACAGTAGTATTATGTAAATTTGTATTTTTAGCACTGTGTCTGGTGCCACATGGTACTGCAGTTTGATACGTCAGTTAAAACCACTGAGAGGTGTATTTGCACTTTTACCACTAGGAGGCGCACAAACAATACATGACAAAATGCAACCAAATGAGGCAGAAAGCACAGCGTTACACAGAAATTACATGACTTTTGGAAATGATCTCATTTTAAGTGTAACACAAACTACCACAATCTAGCATTGGATCAGATTGATTTGTTATGCTGAACTTTTGCGTTTATAGATCTGTTTTTGCCAATCAGTCAACAACAACCAATTTAAGCAGCTGAACACAACTGCTAGGATTTGTTTGTTGTCCATTTCTAGAATAAGACTAAGCAAGGTATTTGTTTTAGTTCTAGCTTGTTTTGTTTATTAATTATAGGAGCAGAATTTTGCAAACCATATAAAATTACACAAAAATTGTACGTGATATTTTCCCTGACACAAATTTTCTTTTGTTTAGACAATTAACATATTACTACATTGTTTTTTTTCTTTTTTTTATGTACCGCTAAACATCTAGTGTGCAGTTAAAAAAACAAAAACAAAAAGTGTATTGAATCCTGGGTTAAAAATACAAGTTCCTGAGCTGGTGTTAGAGGTGACAGGTGAGAATTGTTGACACAATATGTTCATTAATCTCCAACATTACACCCCGATATAAGGTATGAAAGAAGTCGACAGTGTGCCAGACATTTGCTACATATGGAATAGATAATATCAAATCAATCTCTCAAGCTATGTCTGAAACCACTCTCTTTCTCCTATGTAGTGCAATATATATGGTGTCGGACATTTAGGAAATTCTGAGTGAACAAATGAATTCCCTCGTTTGTACTCACAATACACTCTTATTTCAAATGTACATACAAACTACACTCGCTTTCCCATACTGCAACAGGACACAGCGCAAGAGAAAATCTTCTGTTCAGGAAATAAAGTTTCACCAGAATGAAAATGAGCAAATTACCAAGTGTTTTTGATGCCGTTTAGTTCTGGAGTCAGCTTAAGGGCACCGACAGGAACCCCTACGACAATATTCTGTATATAATGTCTTGTAGATTATTATTTAATGCTTTTTATTTATACATTTAGCTGAATTTGTGTATTTTTTCAAATATCTACTGTATTTTATATAATAAACATAATGGTGAATAATCATGAAAGAAATATCCTTCTGTTTTACAAAACACCGCAGATCAGAACCTAAATCAACAAACACGCTCCTCTAGTCCTCAAATACATAGTTAGGATTAACCACAAGGAAAGGGTCTTCTTCCAGAACAGGCTCTTCCCCTTTATTTGCAACCTTCTTTAGGCCAGTTTTGGTCAATTCTATGATGATATGGTCATAATGGACCAACCGATACAGAGTAGCTGTAACATTTATGACCAAATTGACATCCTCTCCATGATATTTAGTCATTGTCCAATTCCGTTAATTCATATAAATTTCCTTGTTCATGTACAGTGAATTTAACTGCCATGTGCTATATAGGGATTAGTAAATGAGGAAACAAGTGAAAATTTTCATCAATGTCCAACGTCTTTTTGTAAAAAATCAGCTTGTGCTTATGCACAAGGCGAGTTTTAGTATTTGTCTCTTTTTGACCACTGTGGGGAGTTCTTCTACTTCCTTGTGCAGAGCACCTCCAGGATGTTCACAGTGCATTGTGGGTAAAGCATGTGTCCCATGTGTAGCTCTAATCACAGAGCTGTCACAGTGTCCTGTCCCAGAGAGCAACAGTGTCTATGTCAAGATGCAGCAGCCTTGATTGCTGAAAGTAAATCAAGTCAGGAAGACTTGATTTAGCCGTGTCTTGAGAGTGTCATGTAAATGACAAAAAACAACACTTGTGTGGAATTCATTCCTTCAGCAGGGAAGAAATCCTGTGGATTTTGATGTTTAAGCCGGTGTAAAATAAGGGGGTAATAAGTGTGTCTATAAAGCAATATATATTAATAAGGAAGTCTATTCTTATCTTCATTTTTGTTCTTTCAAGTTGGAACTTTGGTCCTGGAGGAACTCAATGTGACTTTTATTATTTATGTTTTTTTCATGGGGCTATGTAGAATTTATTGGGAAGTGGTGGCTCAGTGGTTATGGATCTGGGTTACTAATCAGAAGGTCAGAGGTTCAAACCCCAGTACTGTGAGGATGCTACTGAGGATGCTACACAGTAGCTATTTTCAGTGTTTCATAGTTTTATATTGTAAGCTGTTCTCAAACTGAGCAGTTCGTGTTGTATAATTATCACAGTTGGATTTTTAAATATACCATTAGAACACTAATATAGTGGCCTTTCTGTTGGCTTTTGCTTGGTTACCATGAATTTTATTATGTGCATGTTTTGCATATATTGCAGCAATGAATTTGAAACACTCCAGGCTAGTTTTCTATTGGTAACCATGTTGTCAATAAAAACGTGAAAAGTATATTTAATCAAAGAAGGTGGAGCTTTAATGGTGATACCCCACATTTACACTGTTACTCTGCTTCAGTACTGTAAGACACACTTTTATCATAATTTTAGTAAATGTTTTACAACTTGTAGCCCACAGGGTTACACTACAACCTACTGGAACCCAATGAACTGTTAAAAACGCTGTTGATACAATAATAACCATGGGTAATCAGCTAAAATAGGCATGCATCACTACAACATGACTTCACTGTGACCTTACATTGAATAGAGATTGATTAGAGGGGGGTTACATTTAATTTCACTTCTGCCTGGATATGTTCTACTAAACTTGCTTGGTTCTATTAAACAAAATATCATTAAATTAGGCATTTAAAAAAAAACTGATACTAACGATAATAAAGCAGTTGAAAGAAGAGATGCCATAAACGGTTATGAATGCCAAGTGAGTATTAAATACACTAATATATAAATGAACCTGATATTTTTTGTTTAATACATATCTTTACCAGCAACTATTTTTTAATATTTTAGAGTTGTGGTGCTCATATGTAGAAAAATATGTCTAGTAAACCTTTCAGTAAACAGGACAGATATTGTACTCCCAACATCATTAGCTTTAGTGGATCGAGGAATTCATGTTAGAAGTACAGTAACATTGTTCAAACTTTAATCTCAGGGCTGAATCACTGATCTAGAGGATGAACAGTACAGTATGTACAAGTGTTACCATCTCTAAGTGGAAGCAAGTCTACCTGTGACTAAAAGGCCCTGAACAGCAGAATGAGCAGTCAATCTTATTAGGAGCCTGAAAAGGCTCAGAATCCCTTCAGACACGCAGCCAAGTGCTAATCTGGTGAAAGCTAAACATGTCCACTTACCCATCGCCCAATGACACAGCAAACTATTTTTAGTAGACTATACAGCAGATTATATTAGTTTATAAGTATGTAGAGCAGCTCTAATCTGTGCAGCAGAGGATTTTGCATATTATTTAGGCTAAATTCACAGAAACTAGGTTTTTATTGCTCTAATAAAGCATAGCATGCAGCAGAGCACTTGGGACGTTCTGCCCTTGCAAATTGTTTTCAGATTGCTTTCTAATGCTAAATCCTCCCCATAGAGCTTCATGCTGTTGTGAAGCCTTTTTTTGCTCTACACTGGCAGATGGTCTACCCTTGAGGTTAATAAGCAGACCAGTGGATTGTTACAAATGTTTTCCAGTCTTACAATGCAAATTATTTTTTGATCTGTGTATTTTTTTCGCCCTGATGCTTCTGTGCCACCAGACCATGTTCTCTGTGTATCTGGTACCTACTGGTAGCCACTGAAAATTATGATGTGAAAAGCAAGTAAAAATACATTTGCTGTAAATGCAAATGCTCATTCTTACTCCTGCTTCCTGCTTGCCACTGATATGTTGAAGGCTAGTGTTCTCTTCAATACTGGCGGTGACCTTTAATGATCTTTATATAAGTCTTGAATAGGTCAAGGTTGCTTGTCATCACGATTAATTGTACAGATTGTTTATAAGATGGATTGTGTCAAATAATATACACTATTACATTCAGTTTTATTTAAATAGACATTTTGGCAAAGCAGGTACACAGAAAGGGAAGGTGTCCTTGGATAGTGGGATTATATTAAATCAATACAATATGGAGCTGAAAAAGAGTAAAGGCAAACAGTATCAGTTGGGGGAAAAGTATACAAACCATTTACTCCAGTTAAAGTAGAGATACACTAGTTTAAATATTACTCTAGTGAAAGTACACCTTTTTAACCTTTCACTTAAATAAAAGTAGAAAAGTACTTACCTTCAAATGTACATAAGTATCCAATGTACAGTAATCCACAGATTTACCGCGGTTTGAATCTCCCCCAGTTTATCGTGGAATTGCATTTGCCACAAAACTAATTTGTTTTGCTGATATTCCCGGTCTCTCACAGATAGCACGATAGACCTAAAAACTTATAGGGAATTGTTTTTTATGGAGTTTTATGTTAAAATAATGAAATTTATTAATGAAAATATAATTATTTATTATAAAATTAAGTAAAATGTTAATACAGCACAGTACTGTATACATAAAATTTTTGGGACATAACCACCGCGATAAATGGGGGATTATGATACTATGATTTATTATTGCATTTATTATGTAATGTTCCTATAATAATTTTTGTCACTTGCTTTAAACTCAGTTTATGTAAAAATAATCTAATGTTACTCTTACCACACTAGTCTATTATTAGACTGATATAAATTAATTAAACACTGATTGATATCTATTAAAATGATCATGAGCCCCCAAAAAAAAAAAAAACAACACTTAAAAAAAGTTTCATTCATCACTTATTACTCTCAAAATGTTGCTCTTACTATTGAACTGACACTAAACTGTATTTTCCTGCTAAGTAACCAATTAGTTACTTTGGTGGTTTGCTGCATTCTTGACCGTTTTTCTTGAAGTTTTAATCCACTCATAAATAAAAAGGAACGACTGATTTAGCAAAATGTAGTTGAGTAAAAAGTAAGAAATTTAACTTTAAAATGTAGTGAAGTTAAAGTGAAAGTCTACCCAAATGGAAATACTTCAGTAAAGCAACTTAATTACAATAACTAATTAAATGTAATTAATTACTGTCCACCACTAAACAGTATTCAGTTTGTTAAAAAGAGGCTCAATATTAGTATACTGTAAATAAAAGTAATACAATATTGCAACTAGTAATATTAATTACCACATTACTGCATCACTGTGTGCATGTTCCTGATAAACAACAAGGAAATGAAAGTATTTCATACATTTTCAAAGGAAAAATACATTTAAAAAAAGATTCGCGCATTTCTCCTGCTGAACCAGCCTGATGCAGAATGCAAGGTTGTTTATCTTGTGGAAAACTCTTGATCTTGAAGCTGTGGTAGTGTAGCAGTCACGTGCTTGGCGAATCTGTAGGAATTCACATGGGTGGGTTCATATGAAATATTAAAATACGTAGTTAGCATTCTGAGCCTGACTCAGAAAACACTCAGGTTTATAAATTCTTTATTAGTTTTATTACAGTTATATATGTTGGAGATTTTTATATTGGATTTTATTTAAATGGGGTGTTGTTTATATAGAGGAACGTTTGTAGATGTGCTCTACTGTGTGTACATCCCAGCTCCAGGGTCTGCAATTTGAGCTCCTGAGATTGTGTTAATGCTTAATTAAAACATGGCACCTGTACAGCTGTGTGTATATCGCTGATGCTTTAGGGTTCCTCTGAATTCTCTGCACTGAATAGTTAATATTTATATTACTCTGAACTAAGTATTTCTTAGTGTATACTGTTTAATAATAGACTTGTTTGTTTTTTTAACTGGAAAAATTTGTTTGTTGTCATGTTCTGTGCTCAGACAGTGTGAACATCAACTATAAAAGGATTTATTGTCTATGACTTTATTGAACCTTTTTTGATCTTACTAAAAGTTTAATGGGTACTACATGGACTTAAATAATTTTCTTTGTTTTTCTTCAGCTATAACTGCTTTTAACAAATGCAGTTTGTCTCATTTATTACATTCTTTCTTTAAGCAAACCAAGAGCAAAAAAAAAAAAAACAATGAAAGGAAAGGAAATATCAGTCCCACAAGAGAATTTCAGTTAGTGTGGTCTTTCGTTTTTGTCTCACATGTCGCTGATTCTCAGAATTTCTAGTGCCACCATGAGCATTCAGCACTTTATGATCTAGATAAAGTCACATGCTTTTTCAGCTGCTCCTCAGAGTGATAAGTATCAGCCTACACACACACACACACACACACACGAAGGCTGAACAAAAAATGACTTTATTTATATATTTATGACTTTTACTTCAGCAAGGTTTATGTATGTTGTTTCATAAAATAAAGCATGTAAATGCTGACACATTTACAAAATTAGCAAACTAGACATATGGGCAACTGCATGTACCATTGACAGTAGAGGCTATCCCATATGTTTTTTTTTCTGGCTGATACAGGACTCTCATTCTCTCTCTAAAAGTTATTCTCATTCTCTCTGCAAAAGGAGCATATATAACCAATGAAATATATAAGTCTAGATTGAAAATTAATGATAATGCATTGTGTGTTTGTGGCTTTAGAGAAAGCGTACGACAAGGTGCTGAGAGAGGAGTTGTGGTATTGTATGTGGAAGTCAGGTGTGGCAGAGAAGTATGTGAGGGTGGTGCAGGACATGTATGAGGACAGTGTGACAGCAGTGTGAAGTGTGCAGTAGGAATGACAGACTGGTTTAAGGTGGAGGTTGGATTACATCAAGGATCCGCTCTGACCCCTTTCCTGTTTGCAGTGGTGATGGACAGGGTGAAGGACGAGGTCAGAGAGGAGTCTCCATGGACTATGATGTTTGCGGATAACATTGTGATTTGTGGTGAGAGTAGGGAGCAGGTTGAAAAGAGCCTGGAGAGGTGGAGGTACACGCTGGAGAGAAGGGGAATTAAAGTCAGTAGGAGTAAGACGGAGTACATGTGTGTGAATGAGAGGGAGGGCAGTGGAGTGGTACGGTTGCAGGGAAAAGAGGTGGAGAAGGTGGAGGAGTTCAGGTACCTGGGGTCAACAGTGCAAAGTAATGGAGTGTGTTAGAGAAGTGAAGAAAAGAGTGCAGGCAGGGTGGAGTGGGTGGAGAAGAGTGTCTGCAGAGTGAAAGGGCAAGTTTATAGGACTGTGGTGAGACCTGTGATGATGTATGGATTAGAGACAGTGGCATTGACTAAAAGACAGGAGGTGGAGCTGGAGGTAGCAGAGCTGAAGATGTTGAGGTTTTTATTGGGGGTGATCAGGATGGACAGGATTAGAAATAAGTTTATTAGAGGGACCATGCATGCAGGACGTTTTCTAAACCCTGTTAAACTCCTTTGGGATGAATTGAAACATTGACTGCACCCCAGACCTCCTTACCCTACATCTGTACCTGACTTTACTAACACTCTTGTGGCTTTAATGAACACAAGTGTCTGCAAGTACATTATGAAATTTAGTGAAACGTCTTCCAGGAGGTTATTATAATGGCAAATGGGGACAAAATGTGAAAGAGGATGTTCAAAAAGCACATTATATTAAATAGAATATTATATTAAACAAAAGACAAACATGGAAGCTAGAACATGTTTTTTCCAAAAATGACATCATTCAGAGTTTCCACTTCAGTACAACACTAAATGTTAATTTTTCATTAATAGCGTAATCCACATCTTTTTTTTTTTACCACCTGCCATATGTGTTGCATTATTATAACATTATCAGGTTGTTTGCATCTATGTTTTTAGTAGGTAAATTACCCAATTTTATCTTTGTAGTCAGGTAGCCAAGATAAAGTAAAAACTAAAAAAGACCTATATAAAAACACATTTTATTTTCTGTAGTTCAGCCACAATTCCTAGAGAGCATATACCTGGACAGTACTACCTTTGTATTTATAGAGCATGGTGTGTTGTTAGTGTAATTTTTTGCTACCTCTTGCATAATACACCCATGCTATAACCTCTCAGTTCATTAAAAAAAAGAACTGTGTTCATCTATTCACAAACATAAGTGCATTTTAAGGATGAGATATTTTTTCAGATGAAACTTGTTCTATCAGCAGATTTGGATGTTAAAGCTTGTTCTGTTCACTTTACCTCTGTACATTGTGCTGCAGAACTTACAGTCCCTGAGTCTCATGACTCTGCAGAATGCACACACTATTGCTCCTATAAATTATAAATTAATGCTGTCACCTTTTGCACCGATTCCACAGGGGTTTAAATGCCTTTTTCAGTACAGTCTACTGCTTTCCTCATATCAGCAGTCATGTGGATTTGTTAGCCTATGCCAGAGATCACAGGCAAACTTTTTACGCTCTGAAATGTAATGTCCACTTTACCTTTCTGTCCTTGAAATTAAAGCAGGTAAATAGTCATGCATAGTGGCTCAACCAGAAATACTCCACTTTTCCTCTTGGGCTGTCCTGACTTCAGAAACTGTGTGAATTCTCTGTTAAGCCCCACGATGCATCAGCTCGCCCCTCCTCTATCGTCTCTCTCTTTTTTTTTTTTCTTTGCCTCTGTGTTTTTTCTGCCTGTACCTTGTTTGGACAGTCAGTGGCAGGAGAGTGGCAATTCCCCTCCATCTCTCAGCTAAGATTAAGGCATGGCAGAGGCTGATCGTTGCATTCAGCGCTGAAGCGGATCGTCCTACTCAGCCTCGCCTCTAATCCTTCTCCCCCCCACCTCTTTCCATCATCGGCCCTCCCAGCGCAGGGCTCTCCACAGGCAGCATGGCTGCTCCGGAGCTCCCCGCTCAGCCACTCTCTCCACGAGTCCACTGAGCGCACGGAGGCTGGCGCGCACTGAGCCGAGAGATGAAGGCGCGTGCCAGGATCAGTCAGCGGGCAGTGTGTGAGGAAGCACACACCAGGGACCTGTTCGATCGCTGACCGATCGAAGTAGCCCGGGCACGGAGAGCATGTCTCCAAGCATCAAGAACTTGGATTGCGTTTCGCCAATGTTGTGCCACTGCAAAGTAGCATGCACCAACAGCACCATCTCGCTCATGTTCGGATGCAAGGTAGGATGAAAAAGCAGTGTTTCTCCCTTTTTTTTTTTTTTTAAGCTCAGCATTGGGACTGTAAATAAACATGTCACAAAGCAGGCTTGATTAATTTCTTTCTGTGCTAAAGTTAGACTCTGTAATTATTCTGTCATACTCAGTCATACTGTCATACACTAATGTGAGGGAATAAATCTTAGAAATGAGCACATTCAGATTATCCTCTGTAGTGTTTAATATTTTAGTGTACAGGAGCACGGAAACTACAGCACGGAAACTCTGGCCCGATGTCTCTAACATCCTTATGGCGAAATGCAAAGCTTCAGATGATTTCTGACAGATGTGACAGCCCGTAGCGCTGTTCTCTTTCCATCAGCTATGCTTGAGGCTCTCTGCAGCACTTGATTGTGGAGCCTGTAGTGACCCAATGTATATATGTGTTTCATTTCTCTCTTCTCATCAACTATTGCTCTTGGACAAAAGTCATGTTTGTTTGCTTATAAAAATCCTCTTGATTATTGTCCTCTCATTCAGTCACGTTTAACCGAAGCCATGTGCTGATTTCCCATTACATGAAACATGACAACTGTAGGACTTTTAGTAGTATCTGTGTCATCTTTGTGGTAGTCTTCCTAGCCAGTTCAGAAGAGGAGGGCAAGTTACTGTTGTTACATAACTGCCTAATCCTGTGGGTATCCCAGCCTGTATCTGAATTAGTTATTTGTGGAAATTGGAAGTGGAGATGGTTGTCTTGCTGTTTATCGTCTTTGTCTACATGAGGATCTGCAGGCTTTATTGTAGATTAGTTGCATACATATGCTGTTTTTTTCTGTGGATTAAAGTAAGAACTTTTTTCATAATTTGAAAAGGGCACAGAATTCCCAGGTATTCTGAATTTTATTTATTTATTCTATATATTCTATTTTATTAATTTTTTTTTAAATGCTTCATATGATATGATTTATTAACAAGAAATACTGTGGCTTCCAGGAAAAAAAAACATACAAAAACATAATGTTATATAAAAAAAAAGCTAAAGCTACATTTTTAGCCATGTATTAACTAGTTATAATGGATACGTCGCCTTAAAATATTGGATATTATTGCAGATTGTAACCTTAAGTGATTTTTGTTGGCATTATGAATAAACAAGATAAGATGCAAATTTCAAGTGTCCATGATCCATCTATTAGGGATACAAAAAACTTAGAGACACAGTTAGGTATTAGTAAACAACTAAAATGTTTCTTTTTTGCAACTCAATATAATTCCTATATATAATATTTGAATAACAACTATATAACAATAGTTTTTAGTGATTTCATGCATCCTGCTAAATTGAATGTAAATCTTAACACAGTAAAGCCGTGAATAAATGAAATTGTACAGAACATTCTCATCACAGAGATACAGGTCAAATATATGACTAAACTAATGCTTTATTTTGGAAGAAAGATGAAAGTCATGATCATGCCTTAAAATATATTATTAATTGTTTAGCTCTGTCAAGACAGTTTTTATTCGAGTTTCTTAGCCATGCATGTGATTGTTTTTTTTCTAGTTTTTATCTGCAATATTGCTTTATGGAACTGCTTTTACTTTTTTGTATATTCAGATCTTGTGAACTATGTAGCATTTTTGGTATCAAATAATATACATACATCTTCTACTCTAACATCCTTCAGGAACTGTTCCCTTTTTATCAAGAGCTCAACTTAAGGATATCATGTTGCATTCTCACACAGTAAGGACATAGAAGTGCTCTGTAGGAAATGTGCTGTCAGTTTTCCAAATGTATGCATGTATGCGCACTCATCTGCAACCTTTATAGAAACACCTGTACTCCTGTTTATTGGAGCCTTGAGGAGGTGTTGTCAAACTTGTTCACTTTGTCACCTCAGAATCCTGTTTTCTGCTGAAAGGAGTGCACTTTTCTGCTAGTCTGGCCCATCCCACCCACAAAGTTTGTCGGGTTGTGCTTTCTGACATGCTTTTTTTTTTTTTGCTTACCATGATTGCAAAGAAATGCTCAGTTGTTTTACTGTTGCCAGTTTGAACCAGTTTGAACATTCATTTCTGACCTGTTTTTTAGACCATTCTGTGTCAAGTCTTGTGAGTGCTGTATGTGAAAATCCCAGGAGAGCAGCGGTTTCTGAAATACTCCAACCGGCCTGTCTGTCATCAGCACCTATGCTACAATCAATATCACAGAGATCACATTTTTTCCCAATCTGATGTTTGAATGTGAACATTATCTCGAGCTTTTGACTATCGTTTGCATGTTTTGTCTTTTGTGCTGCCACATGACTGAGCAATTAGTGGATAATTGGACATATAATCATGTGTACTGGTGTTCCTAATTAAGTGGCCAGTGAGTGTACATCTCTACCACATATCTAGTTCATGTCTGTAATTTTCAGGCTCATAGTTGGTGGTTTATGACTTACTAATGTGGATCAGGCAACACCAAGTGAGTGAGTATGTGACCCAAAGTTACACTTCTCCCGCTGAGTGTCTGTAGAAGTTATTTCTTTATTGCTACTCAGTGTTTCTGATTTCCAGAAAAAAAGCGGTGGTGTTGGACAAATTATAAATTCAACAGCTCAGCCACTGGGGAAGTGGAAGCTCCAGTGTGTTGTCAAATACAATATTTTGTTTCCCAGAAAACTGACTATGCTAAAAGATAGTGGCTAAAGCTAGTTAGCTAGCAAAGTAAATTAATACAGACTTGGAGAAACAAATGACTCATGAGAATTTTGTGTCAGAATTTATTTTGCCTGACTTTACTAGGGTTAAAACACACAGTACCTGTGTTTTCACTATTCTTGTCATTCATGCTGAATTTAAAGCTAAATACCTTCTTAGCTTGTTACGTCTACTTGACTGTCAGGCAAATATAAATAAAACTAATATCCCAGACATTGAATCTGCTTGATCTTGGCTACCAAGTTGCCTATTTCCAAGAAATGTTAAGTTCAGAGTTTCAGAAATGAAAAAAAAAAAATCATAAACCTGCAGGGAATTTTCTTTTTTAATAGGTACACTAGTGGTAGATGATAAAACTTTTCATTTTAAGTCCACTGCACCATCTGCTTATGTAAAATCCCAAATCAGTTCAAGCTTCTATTTTTTTGTGCCATACAGATGTTTCTTCTAAGCCCTTGACCTGGTTGTTGGCTGAACTGGAGTAAAGCAGTGTTACTGATTATTGCACACTAGCTGAACAAGCCTTGTTTGTGGAAAATCAGCAAATTCACAGGAAATGCATTTTCAGGTTCACCAGACATATGTTCATGTTGTAATAAATGCTGTGTCAGCACTCTTTCATTACAGAATTATTTTCCCCAGCAAATGTGCCTGGCTTGTAATTGTGTGTAACCTATAGTATTTGATTGCTGTGTTCAACTTTGAAAGATACACTTCAATGTTGCAGGAAGTATAATTAATGGATTTCAGTTTGCTTTTTTATGTAGCTACATTTCAAGCATATTGCATTACATTTCATGTAAAACCTGCTCTTATAAAACAGGCAGGCAAGGATTAAAAACAGTAATTATTTACACTATTCTTTTCTGTAGTGCAAACACTACTACGTTAATTTCCGGACTATTAAGCGCACCCAATTATAAGCCGCACCCACTGAATTTTACAAAGATTTTTTGTGTCTACACTGAAACTAATGAACTTTACACAGGCTTTAACGAAAGACAGTGTTCTGTTACACGGTGTAACGGGTGAAATATGTTGTGGCTCCTTTAAGAGCAGAGCGGCATTCTGGGAATAGCCCGCCACCGCATTTTTCCGCTATTACTGCATGTGTGCAAGACCGAGGAATAAGTTTCTTTGACTAACCCGTAACCCTGTTGCCAGGAAAAATAAAAAAGCACGTGTTTTGGAAACCTGTCTGTGCTTATATGATTTCTGTTGCAACTGGAGTTAACGAGCTATCCCTTGACCCAGACTCAACGTGTTACAACGGCTTGTATCTAAACAGTAGCCGACCAAGAAAGTAAATGTTCACTGTCTTCCTTTCACAACTATTTCTCTCGAGAGTTTATCTTTTGGCATCGTCGTGCGTTTAAAAATCACCATCTGTGAAGCTTTTCTCCCGATGCCGTGCAGCTCAGAACACAGGTGAAGTGTGTTTTTTTATGCCCGGTTGTTTTCAGCATTACCAATGATTCTCCTTTTCTGTAGACAGTCCGAGTGAGCAGCAGGTCAAACGTCAGAGGAACCTCATCCATATTTATGTTGTGCTGTGGCCCGAACAGTGGGAGCGCATCTGATTTGATATAAAGAATTTCATTGGTTCACCTGAACCCGTTAGCAATTTCATTGGTCTAATGTTTTGGGGCTCAGTTTTTTGGCTTGAAGTTTGTGAAACCGAGAAAAACCCAGGAAAATCCATAAAAAAGCCACTTCGTTGTTTAAGCCGCGGGGTTCGAAGCGTGGGAAAAAAGTAGCGGCTTATAGTCCGGAAAATACGGCAAATGTATGTGCTGACACTTGAGACTCCTTCTACAAATGTCTTTTAACTTTTGTGACTGTAAAAGTTATGGGTAAAGAACCTTTTTTAGTTTTGCAGCATCTGTTGTTAATTTTATTCTATAAAATTCTGTAAAACAGAATCTGAACAGTAAAATGTGATTTATATTTGGCATTCCGTCAAGTCGCCGGAATCAATCAACTTGTCCAGCAACAAAAGAAGTGTTGCAAATGAACTGAAATAAACTCTTATGCTACCTAATCTGCCAGTGTCAGTCCATTACGTTTTTAATCCTTGCCTGCCTGTTTTCCACTATGTAGACTGCTCTTTTCTTCTCATCCTTTCTATATAATGAGCTGTGGAGCAGCTGCTGGTAATCCCTCCAGACTGGCAGAGCGAAGACACAGTACTGCTGGCTGCTCTCTGAGTTAGCAATGCTTTATAGACATGCTTTCTGCTGAGCACAACTGATTTTGTGGCATTTTTCATTTAGGAGTTTTATTTTCTCTGTCTTTCAGCCTGGCTTTTGACCATAACAGAATTAACCCATTAATGTTTACTGTGTTGATTGGAGAATGAAATACAGTGGAGTTCTCTATGTTGTCTTGTAGAGTTGTATAGGTCTTGATACATTTTTTTTTAGGTCTTTTTCGTTTCTAGTTGTAACCCTATACTTGTAGCATATACCTTTTTTCTTTTAAATGTTAACTAGTAAACATTGAACTATACCATTCCATGTGTCAGTAAATAGATGAATCACACTGCTGCAATTCGTTTCTGAATGCAGTGAGGCTTTACTTGCCACGGAGCACGGTAAGGTAGTTAACTGAAGCAGGGTAAACATAGCTGAAGTACTATGTGCAAAGTTTTAAGTGGCAATCTTCTCTTTATGAGTCACACTTGACCCTGGCTGCTGTTTACTCCCGCTGCACATCTGTTAAAGTTGGCATCTTCCTAATGCTGGATCTCTAAATCTGTGTGAGAAACAAGCAAAAAGAACTGTTTTTGTCAAAGTTCTTTGGATTAAAAGTCTAATATTGGATATTGATTTAACATTTTGTCATTTCATCTAGTTTCTGGTGTGGAAGAGGAAACTAGGGTGAATATAGCTCATTGTACTGTCCTCTATATACGTCCTCTGTATATTTCGACAGCAAGCTAAACTCCACCCTCATCAAATCACAGACACGATATGCCTCTTTTCAAGCTTTAATAAGGATAGGTAAAACTAGGAGATAAAGAAAGAAAACAATAAATAATAAAATCCACTTTCAATATACACACACACACAAGTAAACACTTACAAATGCTATATCCCTCCATATCGATTTTACCAGGTATATCATAGTAAGCAAAGGAACATTACAGCTCTCTTTCCCATGCAAAAAGGTACATATATAAACAAACATATAAATTACCAATCCAACAAATAATCAAATGTTATTAATGCTACATGAATAAGGAACAATAAACATACCGACGAAGCTACCAAAGGCCATGGAGGAATACGGATTGTTGCCGATTCACTATAGCACATGTTCAAAACTGCACATCATGGAAAATGCTAACTTCCTTGTTGGTCATCTGATTAGTCACATGGTAACACTACAATATATGATTATCAAGACGTCCATTAGGGGGAGACAACTATTAACACACAATTAGATTTTAATTATTATTTAACAATAACTGTAACAGAACACTCATTAAAAATAGATCTAGCATAAAACGTGGTTTAAATAAATTAATAAATTAAATAAACAGGAAGTCCCAGAGTTATGATGATTCGACTTACATTTTTTAAAATCTTATGTTAACCACAGCGATACGACAACATTGTAAAAATATTGTATGTTTCACGCAGCAGGCAAGTGCAGCAGCATATGTGGTATGTAACGTTGAGATGCTGCCAGGATGTATGCATCTCCCGCCCTGTGAGATGACTTACTCTCGCCAGCGGCTGACAAAGTTCAGTTGTCTCGGTGTTAGAGTTTGTATTTTTTTTAGTGTTTCAAAGCCAAATCTAAACTCTTGTCACTTGCCTTTTTATCTGCGTCGCCAGACACTGGGGCCAAACAGAGTGCACTGATTAGTTTTATCAGCTACAGGTGTGCTTCTTACCGCTTGTTTCGTCCGGCTTTAGCCTCTACTCAAAAACCAGCATGAGTGAGTTCATTGTGAGGCTTGTTCCGAGTGGAACTCATCTTGGAAAACCTCTGTATGACCCTGGCCACGGTAATGTAACTCATTTCTTCTTATTGCCTTGGCCATCTTTGTCAAGAGCAACAATATTAATTCTTAAATCCTCAGAGAGTTCTTTGCCATGAGGTGCCATGTTGAACATGCAGTGGTCAGTATGAGAGAATTGTACTCAATGCACAAAATTTTAACTGTTCAAATACAAGATACAAAAAATTTGTATGGTCCTGTCAAGCAGAAAAAAACATGAACATCTTGAACAGGAGCTCTGCATGGCTGCACGATGTACAGCTGTTATCACTTAGGGTGTACTCATGTTAGTTGCCAGCTATTTTGACAGTAACAGCTGTTTGTCGAGTTATTTTCAGAGGACAGTAAATCTATACTGCTACACAAGTTGCACATTGATTACTCTAAAAATATATACAAGTTTAATTTCTATTGTATTGTCCCTCAAGAAGATATAGTAAAATGGATGCTAAAATGTGAGGGGTGTTAAATCATGTACTTTTTTGTTAAATTACAGTATACTACCCCATATGGATTCCTGGGTAGGCTAGGCCACGTCTCGACAATATTTTCAAGTTACGATGTGGTCATCAGAACGCAGCTCCATCGTTAGTCTGGGAATATCTGTACAGTGAAATTTTTTCTTCAGATATCTCATCTTGATGGAAAAGCAGGCATGATATGGCCTCCTGGAACAGAGAGGGTTGAGAGCTTTGTTTAAGGGCCCAACAGATGCCTAAGTGTCATAAGAAAGGCCAGGGAAATGATTTCATTCCTCCTTTATAAAAGACAACAGACATTTCTCAATGACCCACAGTCAAATTGCATAGTCTATCACGAATTCCAGCTCTGCTACCTGTTCATATTACTATGTGTCATAAGTAGTAGAATTTTTGTTTATCCCATTCAAATATTTGAATGGCAGTTACTAATGGCAATAATGAAGCATGATTTAAGTAAGAAAAGCACAATCGAGGCATACAGTGTTAATATGTAAACTTTAGAGCATAAACTTTGTGAATATGCTTCTATTTTAAGAATAGTACAAGATAATTGTTGAAGGGGAAATTAAGGTACAAGATAAATATCATGCAACTTTAAATCTGCAGTAAATAGTGAGGGATAGAGAATACTTTGTAATATTGTGCAATGCACCACTCTGAGTAACATTAGAGGAAATAGTGGTGCTATTCCAGTTACAAGATAAATGGTGTAGGTGTAGGTAGTACAGTCTAAACACACAAAATAGAGATGAGGAACATCTTGCATTATTTACAGATTAAAGCGTCAAAGAGCAATTAAAGGTTATCAGAAACGAGTGTGGATATGGTCAATGATTGTATGGTTATAACTTATTTATACATCCTGAGAACTGGGAGATTTGTCCATGATGGCCATCTAGCTTTATCTAATGATTGGCAAAGGTGTTGTTGGTTCCACTTTATTTTTCATTCATCTTCAGTAAGCACATTATCTTGGTCGGGTTTGCGGTGGATCCCGAGCCTATACAAGAAGCATTGGAATTAGGCAGGAATACATACTGTGTGAGTCACAGGTACATGTCAGGGCACATGCACATGCTCATTCACACATACAGGCAATTTAGAGTAGCCAATCCACCAACCTGCCTGTATATGGTAGGGGAAAAAATGAGAACTCAAAAGTGCAGACATAGCAATCTTACGATAACATTTGGAATGCTAGAGCTGTGACTTGGCGCATCAGCAAACCACCAAGCATGTCATTTTTATGTACTGAATAAATGCTGGTTAAGAATCAATGAAAAGCTGAAGGTTTGTTAATGCTTTGTTGTAATATGAGCTTTTAATACTGTGTAGTTAAAGTCAAGGCTTGTCTCAGCCAAGCAAGAACTAATGCAAACTAACAAGTGACACGTTTATGGCCAGACACAACATTTTTATAGTTCCAAGTCCCTCTTTATAGAAGCTTCCATTTCTTTACAATACCAGTATCGCTAATTCGTCTTTGCCCTGAGCAAGGACACCCCCAACTGCCATAGAAGAGCCATCCATCTGGACAAGAAATTGTATAGAAAATCAAAACCGATGAGAATTGGATGAGGTACACATGATCTGCTTGAGGCATCAGTTCTTTTCGTTGAATTGCTGCCACCCTTGGTAGTGAGGGTAGTAAATGACTCAGCAACAGAAACAAATTGCAGAATGAAACAGTAATATTGCACAACACAATATTGCTTTGACTTGGTCCACCTGTGCCCTGATCTTGCAATTGCCCAGCTGGTATCCAAGGTACTTTGTTTCCTGCTTTACCCACGCACACTCCTTGGCATAGCTTTGCCAGCTTCATTTTGCTTAGGATGCTCTCGGCTTAAATAAATAAATAAATGAGAAATAAGCTTAATATGTAGGCATAATCTTCTTTTTCTTCTTTCGGCTTCTCTAACCACATCCATAAACCTTCTCCTTGGTCTTCCTTTTTTTTCTCCTAGAATTTGGGAAAGTGTTGAAATATTGAAACATCGGTTTTTTTTTTTTGCTTTCATTAAAAATTGAGAATGTAAGTATTGTTCTCTGGGCTGGTGAAGAATCTGATAATCCAAAATCATTTTCCATTTTTGAGATGAATAATTATGTGAACTACTAGAAGAATTCAAATGGAAAGATGATTAGCTAATTTAGCAGTAGCTGCTTATCTGGAAGAGTGAGGAAATAAGGCTACCAGAGATGATTCGGTAAAATTAGATTGTGTTTTATTCTCTGTAAAGTCAGAAATAAATGCCAACTGAGCATAAGCCTGATAAAATAAATTCTGGTAGCTGGCAGTGATTTAATCAATGGAGCATTGCATTATTGCCATTTTTATCATTCAGATTTCTTTATCAGAATTCTTAATGTGTATAAACACTAACCTAATTTTCTTCCCTCTTTCTTGTTCACATCCGATCCTCCTCATTCATTAATTACACATACTACCATATGCTGATCATTTTTGAGCTCTATGGCTGCTCTGCTTAAGGGGGCGCTCCCACAGAGGTGTGTGATGCTGCTGAACATTACGCTGCCCAGAGCCGGTGATGTAACACATGCACGCACATGAAGACAAGAAAGGGGAGGACTTGATTAAATGAGTGACCTCTCATGAGGGAAACACCATAAATCACACTCACTCACTGTCAGCCTTTAAAACCTTTTATTGTGAGCAAAGCATGCCTTGAAGTTTTTCGTAACACATTGGTGAATTCTTGATGAGCCTGTTTAAAGCTTATATAATGGAGTTAATAAGAATTGTCAGGATGGTCACCGTGCAAAAATTATATCTTAACAAGCTAAAATTGATGAGAACCAGTAACAAGGGTCATTCTTGGCTTCGTTAAGCACTAGATTTATTAATTGTTGACCTTTCATGACTATTTTTTTAGAACAAGTTTGTTAGAAACATTTGCTTTTGACTTGAATCAACAATACACTGTCATTTTTTAATTCCTTCCTACTTGACATCTCTAGTTTGTTTTGGCATCAGTGTAGCATATTGATGCCAACTCAAACAGTCCTGCTAAGCTTCTCAAGGTAAAATATTTGCTAAATATAGTGTGCTCTGAGCTCTAAAACTTATCATACTTCCTCTATTTAGCAGGCACGAATTTATGGTTTTATTGTGATTGACAAAATTAAAACAGTCGTAAAAGTGGTCTACACAGTGCTAGTCACATTCCTTCTTACTGTCATGTACTTTTGTAATCAAGCTGGTTTATAATAATATGCCAACATTAACCAACATGTGCTTTACTTGGATAATTAAAAATGTTGACCCATCACTGCAGCTCAGTATTTGGCAAGTCTGGACTCACTGGAGTGCTCAGTAGATTTCCTTTATTTTATAGTTTTGCATCTTTGTTCATTTAACGTACCTCTATAGCTCTATAGTCCAGTCACTGTAGTGAAATTACAGGCTTGTTGCCTATTGAATAGACTGTCAAACTGTCTGTAGGACTTCTCTTCTCTTGTAGGTCTTTCAACGTTGATTGATGTGTTATTGTGTTGAGATTAAAACATGCATTAGCATATTGGTAAAGTTTGATTCTACACACAGCATGATTTTTAAATCTAGCTCTTTGTTGCATTTTTTTACGGTGTAAATATTACCTGAAAATCATACTTGAGTAAAAGTATAGATACCTTACTGCAAAACTTTAAAAGTCACCAATTGCAATATGACTTGAGTAAAAGTGATTTTAACAGTTTTTGAGTATTGGCTCAAATATGCACCAGTTCAGAACCCCAAGACACATGCTAATAAAAAGCCAAAAACTGGTGATTTGTGAGGGTTTTATTTGCTAAAATATAAATCAAATTGTACACCTCAAAACTGCGTTAACCAAGATCAACACAGCAGCCTCTTTAACATGGCAGAATGAAACAAAGATTAAAAAAGCTGCTCAGAAAAAGACAAAGTAGAAAAGCTTTCAGAAGGATCCGTCAATTAACAAATAAAATGATAGTATCATGTCACAAAGTAGAAGAAGCATTAGTATTCAATTGGCAAATAAAATAAAAGTAAATATCGCCTCTTTTGCAGAATAAATAAGCCAAAATATAATTGGTAATGGGGCATCATCAATTAAAATTTAGTGGAGTGAAAAGTACATATATTGACTCATAAATGTAGTTAAGTAGAGAGTAAAAGTTGCTTATATCTTGGATACTTAGTGTATAGTGTAACTAAAAAGTAGCCAAAAAATTACTTAGGTACAGTAACAAAGTAGATTTACTCTAATACTTTATACCACTGGTAACTAGTGTTCCTTAACATAATAAGTGGAAACTGAAAATAAGTGATTGAACATACAGTGGTCGATAATTCATAAAAAACCTGTAATTTGTCTTGCAGCTGACACTATGTAACAGTCCAATGTTATTGAGCATAATAAAAATACATGTCTTTTACCGAATGTGGTTATTATCTACATCAGGCTGACAGGTTTTGAGTCTGACACATTTATGTGGCTTTATGTACCTTTACATTGCAGCCAGGGTGGACTAGTAAACTGCAAGCAGGTAAGAGGAGACACTGCAGTGTGGCAGTGAGTCTAATCCACTCATGCTGTGACTGTGAAGCTGCTCTGTGATGCTGTCAGACATTCTGTTGTACAAGCATTTGGACTCACAGCTCTAGCTCTATATTTTTTATTGTAGAATCTTTTTCTTACTGTAGGTTTTTTTTTTCTTTTGTTGCTTATCCAAAACTATTACCACGCGGTTATCAGTCAGTCATTTGTATCCGATCAGCAAAAAAAAAAAAATTCAGTTGTCTGTAATATGATTTATATGAAAAAATACAAATATTTTAATATCTTGTATAGATGTTAATTACACCGTTCATCAGATCAAAAGTCTAATGGGTACTGATGATAGCAATGCTAATTATATAAGTCCCTTAAAAGAAGTCCCTTGCTTAGCATTTTTTTTTATATGTTTATCTTTTCATAAAATGTGCACTCATGTTGTCATGCTCTTACTCTCCCAGAGCCCAGTGCTTTATGCATTTAGCTAGAAGATTATAAATGAAGTGCTTTAGCTAGCAATTTTTTTAATTGAGTTCTGCTGCAGTCGAGAAAAGTGTTGTTTATTCTTCCTTTACATTTATGGCATTTGTCAGATGCTCTTATAATAATCTGAGCAATTGAGATTTAAGAGCCTTTCTTAAAGGTCCAGCAATGGCAGGCTGGGATTTAAACAATCTTTTGAGCAGAAGCCTAAAGTCTTAACTACATAGCTACCACTTATCATTAGCTATGTTATTCTTGTTATTCTTAAAGAACAACATACTGAGTAAAAACTATAATATATGGAATATCGTTTCTGGACATGTGACCTTATTGATATGTGTTTTTTAAGATTTTGGAGTATGGTGTGGCATTGATAAAGCTAGGTACAGATGTAATGTGAGGAAGACTGGAGTGCAATCAGCAGCAATTTCAATTCATACCAAAGGTGTTCAGTAGGCTGGAGGGCAGAGCTTTTTCGTGCTTTTTGAAAATCCCATTTCACATTTAGTCCCCATTTGATGTTATATTAATCTTCACTCTCCTGAGAAGATGTGTAATTAGTTTGTCAGAGTGTGCTTTTGGAGATTTGTGCTTATTCATCCAGTAGGGTTTTATTTAATTCAGGTACTGATGTAGGTAAAGTGAGGAGGCCTGGGGTGCAGTCAGAGTTCCAATTCATCCCAAAATGTTCAGCAGGGTTAAGTTCAGAGCTCAATGGCAGGCCACTCAGAATCTTCCAACCAATCATATATTCATGGTGCTTACTTTGTGCACGGCGGCTGTCATGCTGAAACAGGTTTGGGTCTCCTAGTTCAAGTGAAAAAATAATTTAATGCTACCGCATCCAAAGACATCCCATGTAGTTGTGTGCCTCCAACATGTAGTTGTGTGAACCACATGTGGCTGGAATAGCCAGGTGTCCTCATATTTCTGTCCATATATTGTAGTATAATAGTTTCAGTGTATCAATCAGTTAATAATACAAACTATGTGATGTAAGAAAGGAGTAGACCAACTAATAGATGTGTGTTATCTCAACTATATGAATATGTATAGATATTTACAGTGCCTGCCAAAAGTTTGGAAAAAAAGGTGTTTTGGGGGTTTCCCTCATTATAGTGCTGCACAGGGATGGACATATGTGAACAGGAGACAATGCTGAATACCGTGGCTTTCCTCAGTTTGCTCATGTTGCTGAATATATCAGATCATGCGTGGCAGTTTGAGGTCATCATGATGACTGTGCAGCAGAGAGCAAGCAGGGGGTTTGCTCATTAATGCAGTGTTTCCCATCTCAGCACTATAACACACTAATCCATAAGGGAGATTTCTTCATGTCCACTCGACTTTTGGCAGCCTCCTAGGGGAAGTCCAGGCTTGCCCCATTCGCCACTGCATTGATTTATACCGTCGGGTTTCTGGTGCACATATCACTATGAGAAAGTAGGTCTGGGGTGGAAGCTCAAAAATAGTTTATGTGCCTCAGTTTTTGGCTTTGAGTATCTGTTCATTCAACATACTTGCAGTCGGTTTTTAATTCAAATGCATGTTAATAAATCTTTATGTTCTGTTTGTGTCCGATTGGCCCATTTTTAATCATTTGGCAGAGGTGGCTTAGTAGTTAAGGCCGTGGGCTACTGTTCAGATGGAAGCCATGTCACTGCCAAACTCAAATGGTGGCATTCTTAATTCTCTCTGTATCATGGCACTGTATCTTGGCTGAACCTGTGCTTTGATCCTACTGTAGATACGTACCAATGTGTGGAATTTCTTTTTTTTTTTTTATGTTACCAGTTATACAGTATCTCTCAAAGGTAAGTACACCCCTCACATTTCACCAATCATTTTACTATATCTTCTCAAAGGACAGTACTCTAAAAATTTAACTTGAATATATTTTAGAGTAGTCAATGTGCAGCTTGTATAGCAGTATAGATTTACTGTCCTCAGTAACAACTCACCATACAGCCATTATTGTCAAAATAACTAGCAACAAAAGTGAGTACACCCTAGTGTACATGTCAATATTTTGTGTGAGCACCATTGTAATCTTGCACTGCCTTAATCCTCCTGGGCATGGAATTCAACAGAGCTGCACAGGTTGTTGCTGGGATCCTCTTCCACTCCTCCATAATGACATCATGGAGCTGCCGTATGTTAGACATGTTAGACACCTTGTGCTTGAGGATGCCCCACAGGTTTTACCTTTACCTCCAGCTTCTTCAGCAAGGCAATTGTCATTGTGGTGGTGTGTTTGGGGTCATTATCATGTTGAAAAACTGCAGTTTGGCCCAGTTTCTGAAGAAAGGGCATCATGTTCTGCTTCAGAATGTTACAGTACATGTTGGAATCCATGTTTCCCTCAATGAACTGTTAGGCTCCCCAGTACTGCTACCGCCACCATGCTTGACTGTAGGTAAGGCACAATTTTCATTGTACTCCTCACCAGGGTACTGCTCTATAAGCTCCACATTAACTACTCTAAAATATATCCAAGTTTCATGTCCATAGTATTGTTTCTTTAAAATATGTACTAAAAAGATGTTGAAATGTGAGGGGTGTACTCACTTTTGTAAGAGACTGTAACTGTGCATATTCATAAAAGAGGTTTTACCCTACAGGAAAAAGGTATATGTTATAATAATATATTATTATTATTATTATTATTAATATTATTATTATTATTATTATTATTAAGTACAAGTATCAGCATAGGCTGTGGGGCAGTTTGCATCCTTACAGGACAACAGCCCTTGGTTTCATCCAGATTTTTCTCCCACGTCCCAAAAAACATGTCAAGGTGGATTTCATAATCTAGTTTCCCCCTAGGTGTGAATGTGTGTGCATGGTGCACTGCAATTAAATGGTGTCCTATTCAGGTTGTGTCACATCCATTGTTATCAGGACCAAGTGGCTACTATAAGTGAATGAAATAAACAAGTCTTTGAATAATGTTGTTATTAATATAGAAATTATTAGGTACCGAAATAATGACATTCATAAACTTGCCTGAATCTAATACCATGTCAGAGACACGGTGTTCCATGAACACCCTTCCACCAATCTTAATGAAGATTTAAAGAGTGCTGTAATATAACTGAAAAGACCACAGGTCAAGGGGAGCAGAAAGTAAGAGCAAAATGCCTTGCCCCAGTGTTCTGTTGCTCCTTGATGTCAGAGTGGAGAATGTGTACTATGAAGCGTTTAGTGGCTTGCTGTGTATACACCTGGGCTCCCTGCTGACAAAGCCAATCAGGTCAGGCTGCAGGCGCAGCATGGAGCAAACTGTTCTGTTTGATCTGATGACATTCATCTGTGTGTTTTGCAAATGCTTTCAGTGTGAGACTTTGATCCTAACTTTCACGGTCGCCTGCAAGATGGAGATTAGTGTATGGATTTAGCAGTTTTCTTGTCTTCATTAGACTGACGGTTTATTTTGTTGTTCTGCTTTCACTTCCTGATTGTTGAGGACTAATTAGTTGTATTTCATTTATCAGAACTATGTACACAATGAACATATTAATGCTGGACAGTTTATAAAAAGTCCAAATACACTTTTTGTTGCCTTCTTTGTCAGAAATACAGATATCAAGATGAGGACACGACCTCTCCTCCAGAACATGGCTCGACTCGCTTGCCCGGGGACGTTCAGCCTCCGGAGCTGGTGCAGGTCTCAGAGAAGAACATTTCCCAGATCGAGAATGTCCACGGCTTTGTTTCTCATTCACACATCTCTCCTATGAAGGTAGAAGGATTTTTGTCTTTTCCTTAAGCATACAAACAAGTCTGAGTCTTCTTCCCATGCATCTCATCAACATGCATATACACTGTGTAACAGATTCCTTTACCAGATTCCTCCACCCAAACACTCATTACAACAGCCATCCGAATGTAAAACAATGCTTATTGTATTACATTTTCGCTTAGTCTTTTTCCAGTCTTTCACTCAGCTGTGTATTTTCATTAGTCCTGTGCCCAGTAGAGTTAAAAATTGGTGTGAAAACGGTGACCTTTGAGCTGTACAGTATCTTCATCTTCTCAGTGCAATTGTTGTTTTGGACCATCCAGTTTTTTGTGAGCCACAGATCTGCTGTCCATGATGAAATCACAGACGTAGTAACGCAAGTGCTCAGAATAGTACCAGTACGCAGGTGGATGTCTTTCGGCACACTGACTGAAGGTCGGTGTTCCCTGCGACTGTGCGTGCACCCTTTTGCTGCCATCTGTTGGCGTCTTTTAAAACTATTCTCATAACATTTTGATACCACCTCGTATCTGCTCAGGTGTGAAACTTCTCTAAGAAAGGATACATTGGAGATTTCAAAAACCCTTGCCTTTAGATTTTATATATATATATATATATATATATATATATATATATATATATATATATATATATATATATATAAGTATTTTGTAAAGGCATGTGGTTCAAGCTTATTGAAATAACTGGCCAGAATTCAAGCCCTATTGATTTTCTACAGGCGTGTCCATAGAGCCAAGCTATGATGAGATTGACTATGAGTGGTGAGATTGACCTCTGCTGATATCCCTAGTGCTCAAAGAAAGACTAACCTAATTCCATCAGCATTACACAATCTTTTCCGAGCTTACTCTCACAAAACGTGCTCAAGTGGAGACAGTTTGCCCAGGGAGGGAGCCCTACTATCATCGTCTCGTCTGGAACAGGAAGAGCGTTTGTACATCCACCCCCCTCGTGCCCACATGCAAAAGAAACCCCAAATTGGCAGTGCAAGCTTTTTTAAAGAGAGAGTATTGGCTGAGCTCATCCCAGTGCAGCTGGATGAGTAGCCGTGCCAGGATGGGCTGAGTTGGGTCCAGGCAGCCACCGATCACTGCAGCGCCATTCTCTCCCACAAAGCAGCCTAAAAAGCCCTGCCTGTCACCTCTCATCAGCCTCAAGTGCACAGAGCAGGAGTTGTGCGCACACACACACACACACACACACACACACACACACACACACACACACACAGTGTCATCACTGTGAACTTGCATTTCCCCTAAATCAGCCCATGCATTCAAGGCTGGTGATGCTGTCTGGCTGTTCGCCCAACTGATGGCTTCTCCCTACTCTTATTCTGCCTGTCGTTTGTCATAGGATTCAAGAATATGAAAAAAATGAGAACGAAGCATCCAGCAGGCACTTTATTTCAGCATCCCTCACTTAGAACACCAAGGTCAAATGAGGGTACAGTGGGTACAGTGATTGAGATGGTGATTTAAATTGATTTGTTGTCAAATTGAGCTGATGAGGCGATGACAGGACAGACTCTTGCTTTTGCAGATATAATAGATGTCTCACTCCACCTTGTGGCTGATGGTAGTAACTAAAGAACCCTAAATAAAAAAAAGCACAAATGCATGTTTTCTTGGCCACTTTCTTTTCTAGAGATGCTTGAAATGTCTGTTGAAAGGTGTTCGTATGTGGGATTAAGAAGTTCATGTTAACAGTGTTATCCTTTTCTTTAAATCCCCTGCCTTAAACATTATTGTCAGAGATGATCATCTTGCCAGTGCACTAGTGCATGCTCCATTAAGCCAAAGTCTGAATGTGATTTGAATGACCAGCTACATTGTGGTTTAACCCACCTACCCATGATGCACCGCAGCCCTTTGGACTAGCTTCTATTTAAAGAGAACTGTCTACAGGCATTTTACTGAATACAGACCCATTTCACATTGTTTAATCTCGATCTCAGCTATGATTACACTACGTTACATTTTAATATAAAAGTATTTTAAGCAAAATGGCCTAACGTGGCATTTTACTCAGTAATGAAATATTACGGAGCATTTCTGCCCCCTGACTGTTTTTTTACGTTTGCACTCGGTGAGTATTTGGCTCAAATTGCCAGGACAGATGGAGAAGACATCTTGTGGCACTCCAGGTTGCTCAGCTGAGCCGACCTGTGACTGGCTTATGTACCTGTAAATGCCTGTGCATGGTGTGATGCATGCTTGCGCGCACACACACACACACACACACACACACACACAGTACAGCTTATCATGGGTATCATGGGTGTCATTTAACCACAAAAATGCTCTACTTTGGACATTCAATGTAATGCTAAATTAATACTGATCATTTAGCATTTTATTAGCCGTTTTAGGTGTAATGCAAAAACCTCCCTATTGATTTCCATTTCTACATATTTCAAGTCTTTAGGACACTGCATGACTTTCAGATTTTGTTGTGTAGTCTACTTATCACTCAGAGATCATTTGCTTAATTTTTGTGCTTCAGGAATCATTTTTGTCTCATTTTCTACATCTCAGGGAATTGTGTTACTTTGGTCACCACTTGTTTGTGTTTCAGTTCTCATGATATCATAAAGTCACGAAGACATGCTTTCACACGGTTTCAAGTCATGTTGCATATTTTTAAACTTGCAGTACATCACACATTTTGTTGCCGCTCAACTCATGCTGATTTCTGCGTTTTCGTGTCTGGCCTCATAAAACATCTCAGTTTCATCTCAGTGAAGCGAACTAGACTTTGGCTAATATCATTCAGAGCCCGTCTTTTTCCGTCTTGTATAAATTGTGGCTTTTGTACTATGGCTTTGTGTTTTCCTTTTTTATTGGGATCTACTGTGAATCACTGCGGCTGCATGCTTCCTCTGTAGGTAGAGTCTCTGGAGTGCGTTTTTGAGGGCTCATCCCCAGTAGGAGGAGAGGAGGTGCCAGCTCCTGCCTTCTCCATCCTATACTCACGCAATGAAGCGCTCATGCAGGTAAACACCCAGCGCTACAGCAAACAATTAGGCCTTTTTATGTTCACCGTGTCAAATGAGTGGGTTGTGTAATGGAATTATTGGATGGAGATCAGGAAAATGTTTACCATTGTTTCTAAAAGGAAAGAAAAAAATATCATGTGGGTTGTAGTATTTATTTCAGGCACTAGATGGCAAAGATGTTACAGTGCTTGCAGGGTATTACAAATATGAAATCTTTTTCTATTTTTAGGCCATAGAGCACAAAATTTCCTGTTTGGATTTGGACGATGCAGCATCATTGTAGTAATTTGGACACATTACATTATTGCAGTTTATGGAAACTAGAGTATTATTGCATTTATGTAGAAAGCCCAGCATCACTGTTTATGTGCACGTTCTTGTTATTTGTACATTCTTGCTTTATTGTAGTTATTTGGAAATTCATCTTTGTTGTAGTTATTTAGTTCGTCCTGAGTTAGTGTAGTTATTTGGATGTATTTATTTAGACAGTCCAGTATTATTGTAATAATTGAGATGACATTGTGTCATAGTAGGTATTTTGACAGTCTGGCATTATTGTCATTGTTGGAACATTGTTTGAATAAAGGCGTGCATTGTTGCAGTTTTCATGAAAGTTGTGCATTATTGTAGTTATTTTTACACTCTTGCATTGTTGTCGTTAATTGGCTGATCCAGCATTATTGTTACTATTTGTACTTCCATCATGTGTTGTTCCAGCTGAAGCACTCCTAAGCAAGACTATGGATTAGATTGGGTGTTTATATGGAAACAGAAAGACTATATTATAAATGAACACATGCTACTGAACAGGCTACAGGGAAAGACTCAGTGCTTTGTTTATTAGAGGTCAACCGATGGATTTTACAGAGTGGATTTTACCGATAGCTAGGTTGGATCGTAGTTGTTATAACCGATTAATCACCCGATAGTTTTTAAAATGGATGCTAAATAAAAAGAATGAACATTAATTTATAATAATAATTATATCCTTTCCTCCCCTTGCAGCATGCAGTCTTAAGCAGATAGTTTTTTATTGTATTTTAATGATTTTTGATATAGTTTTTATTTGGTGCTTACATCTGTTACACTTTTATTTTACATGTTATTACTACATTCACAGTCCAAATTAATGTTGTATAGTTTGGGGAATTACCGTATTTTTCGGACTATAAGCCGCTAATTTTTTCCCACGCTTTGAAACCCGCGGCTTAAACAACGAAGCGGCTTATTTATGAATTTTTCCTGGGTTTTTGCCGGTTTCACAAACTTCAAGCCAAAAAACTGAACCCCATAACATTAGACCAATGAAATATCCCGAACGGAAATGAAAAAACGCACCTCACCTGTGTTCTGAGCTGCACGGCATCGGGAGAAAAAACTTCCATCGGGTGATTTTTAAACGCACGACGATGCTAAAAGATAAATTCCCGAGAGAAATAGTTGTGAAAGGAAGGAGGAAGACAGTGAACAATGACTTTCTTGGTCGGCTACTGTTTAGATACAAGCCGTTGTAACGCGTTGAGTCTGGGTGAAGGGAGAGCTCGCTAACTCCAGTTGCAACAGAAATCATATAAGCACAGACAGGTTTCCAAAACTCGTGCTTTTTTATATTTCTTGGCAACAGCGTTACGGGTTAGTCAAAGAAACTTAGAAATGAGCATCAGAAAATAATAAGCACATAATCCTCAGTCCTACACACACGCAGTAATAACGGAAGAATGCAGTGGCAGGCTATTCCCAAAATACCGCTATGCTCCTAAAGGAAGCGCAACATATTTAACCCGTTACACCGTGTGTAACGTGTCTTTCGTTAAAGCCTGTGTAAAGTACATTAGTGTAGACACCTGCAGCTTATAGACAGGTGCGGCTTATTTATGTTAAAAATAAAAATATTTGTAAAATTCAGTGGGTGCCGCTTATATATGGGTGCGCTTTATAGTCTGGAAATTACGGTAGTATATGTTCTTTTAATTTTCTTTAGGGTTTTTTTGGTCGGTTTTCTTGTTTGTAAGGACTTACACACTTTCAGCATTTATATGCCAGACATCTGATTACCCTTAATTAAATCAAGGACAATTACTGCTCTGGATGGAAGAATGATGTTTAACATACTCGTATTAGGCATTAGGCAAATTGCATTCCCTGGCTTACCCCATTTTCTGGCTAGCACTCTACCTTATTAGGATATTATATAAAACCTAGTTTTAGCAAGGGATCTCATAGAACCTGTTGGAATAAAGTATTCGCTCTTCAATGCTCATTCAGGTTCAAGAGAAATGAGCATGCCAGCACACATGACCATTACACTGATAACTATTCTTCCCCACACTGTTGCCACCAAGTCAGAATTACCCAATTGTTTGAAATTTCTATGTAATCTATAGCATCAATTTTATTTATTTTTAGTTTGTATTGCGGTTTTATCAATGGACATGGTCTCAAAGCAGACATAAGAGTTTCTCTTTAATAAAACGTGGATGCCAATGTATTCCAGCATGACAATGCCCCTAAACTACACAAAGTGAGATTTAGAAAGAATTCTGCACTCTGCCCTGACCTCAACCCAACTAAACACTTTAGGGATGAATGGGAATGGGGTTCATATACCAGGCCTCTTCTGCTGACAACAGTTCCTGACCTCAATATTGCTGAATGAGTGCAAATTCATAAAATTACCCTTCAAAATCTAGTGAAAAGCCTTCACAGAAGAGTAGAGATTTCTTTTTACATTAAAATGAGGAGTAAATCTATAATGGGATGTTCAACTATCATGGTTATGATGGTCAGGTGTCCCAAAAGCCTTTAGCCATGCAGTGTATTACTTTAACACTCACACAGGCATGTAATATACTGTACAATCTGCACATCTCTGCTAGTACTTTCATGTTTTTGCTGCTCAGTATCTTTCGTTGTCTAGAATTTTCTCCCCAGTTCTTTATATATTTGTATTCATCTTCTTTATATATTAGGGTTGGAATATGTATTAGTGTTTCTTTCACTTTTTTTCCCTTTTCTTTCTTTCTTTCTTTCTTTCTTTCTTTCTTTCTTTCTTTCTTTCTTTCTTTCTTTCTTTCTTTCTCAAGAGGTGTAAAAAGTGAATCAAACATTTTATCATCATTATCATCTATTATCATTAATTATAAAATATGCAGTAAATGATTTTTTTTTTTTTTTTTACAGAAGCTCTATCTTTGTATTTTTCTCTTATGCTCTATTTCTCTTATCATGATGGAAGCAGTCATATGTTTGAAGATAATATGGCTAGGGCTTGAGGGCACTAAGTACATTAGTTCTGTTCAGCCATACACAGTAATGGGACCTGGAGGAGAGCTCATTTCTCCTGCACACTACCCTGAATTCTAATAAGCTTTTCTCCAGCAAAAGGTTTGGTCCAGTCATGTGCCAGCCTATAAAACTCTAAGCTATGAGTGTGCATGGTGTCATCTGTCATTGGTCTTTTAACAATCCATCATAAGCGTGTTAGAGAGACATACGATCATACTGTTCCACTGCGTATGTCTGTGTTCCTCACTCGTTGTTAACCATACCAAACAAAGCATAGCCATTTCACCTGGGAGGTGGAGGCATGGTCTGACAGAGGTCAAACCGAAATACCTGTAATTTTTAATGCTTGTGTCATCATGTTAATGAGTTTCTTTATTGGCATGGTGCTGCTGATTTAGCATGTTTATTTGTATGAACGATCCCAGCCTTCACAAGGCATTTATTACTAGTACTAAGCATGGGTGCTGTTAGAAACTCTGCTCATATACAATTGTACAAGCTCAAGGGCAAGTGGACTCACTACAATTAACTGTCATTAAAGCAAAGGAGACAATGTAAATCTGTTTCATTGCTGATATAAACTATTTACTGCAGTGGCACTTGTACAGCGTAGGTATCACCTCCAGAGACCTAAACCAAACAATACAGTAGTGTTACTGTGGCTTTCAAGAGATTTTGTTCAAAAATATTTTCTGAAAAATCGTGCACACTTTTTCTACAACCCCAAAAAAATGTGTGTTGCAAAAGTCTAGCAGTATTGATTTTTGCTGATTTTGGTGTTCTGATTTCTCTGTAACAGCTTAAGCCTCAGCTGTCGCTTGATCTGCTCTGTCCCAAAATTTCTTTCTACCCCATTCTTACTTTCTTCTTTAGACTTCTTTACCGAACTCAGACTGTCACTGCAGACAACGTGACCTGCTGTAGATTTATTTGCCTGACCCATATTGTCCTCACCTGCCTCAAATTTTATCACCTGGCACAGATTTCGACATCTGGACTACTTCTTCCCACCTGCCCAAGACGTCTAAACCTGTGGCAAACACCTTCACATCTTGTAGACTTTTAAAACTGCTCTATATTGGACTTCCTCACCTGGTACAGAGCTTCTGCTCCAGACTTTCTCGCTGGTTTTAGACTCCCCACCCAACACACACTTCCCTACCTGCCGTAATTTTCTCTAACATAGATCACCCTAATTTCTATACATTTTCTTACCATTCTTCAGATATCCCCATTTTGTCATCTGTCCTCTACTCACCCACCCGAAACAGAACTACCCACTTGTCATAAGACTTTTCATTCTTATCAATGTAGTGATTTGTGCTGCATTTCATTTATCACAGCTTATTGAAGTATATGCTCCCTGCCTCTACTAGCATGGCTCAGGATAGATGAGGACTACAGGGAGGAGGGGGGAAACAGTGTTAGTGAAAAATGAGCTGTGTCACTCCTGGCGAATCGGACAGACTGAGAGTCCCTTGCAGTCAGCATGCCTGTGTGCGAGCTCTCCAGCAAGCCTGGCTTCTGGATGCAGACAAGGACAGACTTTAAAGTGTTAGCGCTTGACTTTATCTGCTGTATGCACCCTAAACTGTAGACTCACCCAGTCACAGCTCCTTGGGGGAGAACAGTTCGGGGTCAGAGCTTAGCTCCCCGAGGCTGCGTAGGTGACATGTTCGCCTCCATCTGGTACGCTAAAAAGATGGGCCGGCGCTTAATGAGGAGTTTCGGGAGGAGCAGAAGGCTGCAGCTGCAGTTCTTGGTGGGTAGACAGTATCAGATATAGGAGGCTGATCTCAGAAATGCATGCCAACGAACTCCCTCTGCTCCATGTGTGTTAGCTTTCAGCGCTGCATGTGAATCACCTGGAGGGACAAGCAGGAGATAAAATAAGACACCTTAACGACAATATTCTCGAGTTTGAGGGAGATGTTTATTTCTGAGAGCTGTTTTGTTAATCAGAATCTGCATAATGTCTGTTAGTTCCTCTGTGCTGCTGCTGTGTCTACTTTTTTATGAAATCACAAATTCAGGCGAGAATTTATGTTCGCTTACGGCTGCTTTATATTTGTTCTTTGGATCAAATCAGCATTGTGGCACACCAGGTTGCTTTACATCAAGTGAAATGTAGACTGTGGATTGTTAATGGTGGCCTTTCATTTTCGATGCTTCTTAGACATCTGTGTAACAGCACAGCAAAAACGTCCCATTTATAAGCCATAGTTGTTTATTTTGCATCACCTAGTGAGAAAAGACAAGTTTGATGAAACCTTGCTTGTCTCTTTCCTTGTGCACTAGCAAAATTTAATGACCATGAAGCTGAAAGCTTAAGCTAGTAGCAGGGCCATTCTGAAGCACTTTGTCCTCATGTTACATTATTGATTGATTGCTCTGAACTCCATAGGTTGGGAGAAGAGGTGCAGAGGGGCTCAGGGACCATGAGGCAGAAGGTCCATTCCATATGGATCTTTAGGATTTCTTTTCACCATTGTGTGTGTATGAGTGTTTAAGTTTGTGTTTGCTTAACGAATTGGATGTGTGGGTTAGCTGCAGTATAATACAGCAGTCTGAAATAGCAGATCTCAAAAAATGTACACATTATGGGTAAAACAAAGTGAAGAAAATTGAGCAATGCTAAGAAGGAAATTACTAAAATGACTTAAAATAAAAAGCAGTGTGTATTGTGCAAGTGAATGCATTTTGTATAACGAGAGTGTAAAAAAAACAGTCAGCCAACAACAGAGAAAAAATATATATATATATATATATATATTAGGGCTGTCAATTGTTTAAAATATTTAATAACAAATAAATTACACGATTGTCATGAGTTAACCTGTGATTAATCGCAACTTAATCGCACATTTTTTTCTGTTTTAAATGTACCTTAAATTTATACTTAAAAAAAAAAGTTTTTAATATCCTAAACAACATGGGCATGGACAAATATAGATGCTTTGTGCAAATGTATGTTTATTATTAGTTAATAAACTCAACATAGAGCATAAAGACAAAATATTTTTGTAAATGTTTTATAGTAATTATTGTGTTTTGTAAATCATCAGGACACCAAATGGAACTATTGCTGTGTTTCCACACGAACGGTTTTAATTGCCAGATGTGTATATTTATATATATATATATATATATATATATATATATATATATATATATATATATATATATATATGTAATATCTGTTTATTGTAGAGCTAATTTTAACTGCATTCAGAATTTTAAAAAATTATCGGCATTTAAAATATATATAAGGGATTATCATATATGCTTCACATGTTACTACATTATTTGCCATTTATTCAGAATACATGATGATTTTTTTATTCTGGTGCTAATGTAAACTGTGCCTTATTTAAAGCCTTTAGCTAATTGCAGCTAGATAGTTAGCAGTAATTTGCGGTTCGTTCTTCTTCTGTTTCTGAACCTATGTCGACTGAGCAGAAAGGAGTGCACAAGCTCTGTGGGTTTGCCTTGCTTTATTTGATGTGAAAACTGTTGCCATGGTTTTGGTCCTGGGGGAATAGAAGCACAAGCTGTGACAATGTCTGTTACCTCATTTGACACCTGTGGCACACCTTGGACAGTGTCAGCAAGCGCACAGCCGTCTTCATCAGGCTCCGATGCAGAGGATTGCTGTGCTGTGAATCTGCGGGCGTTCCACTCGTATTAACAGAAGCATGTGGTTATTTTTGAATTTGCTTTCTCTTTTTTTTTCCTCTCTGCCTGTGAAAGCACAGCCTTTTGTCTCCCCCTCACTGAATCGCGTGTGCGCATGGTAGATAGAGAGAGACCGCAGTGTGAAAACTGATCTAAATCGCAAGGAGCGAGCAGGCATCTGCCGAATCTGGAGTGCTCACTCTTCTCTTGGATTTACCTTTTTTTTTTTTTTCCCGCTGGACCATACTTGCTTGTTAACCTGACATATTTTTTGCACATCTCTCTCATTTGGAGTCGTGAGTATGTACATTAGCATGAAGTTTGGTATGTATAATTCACATCCTCTTAACCAGTGATGAGGTTATTAGCTTGAAGTGATGTGGCTTGGGTGTTTCTGATGAGCTCCTGTAGACCTACACTACTCTCTGACTAGCCATGTCTTGGACGAGGAAGACGCAATGCCTATATTTCGTTCTTACTTATTCTACACGGCACCACCCTGAATGCCACCATTCATATTTAATGTGCACACTAAGGCTGTCTCTTGCTGTTAAGAATGTGCTGTGATTGATAACTGGGCTTGGCCAATCTTCTAGCCTGAGTCCATTTATATTATGAATCCCTGGTGGCGTTTGTGGGCTTTCGCCTGCAACACATGCCTGATATTTGAACCCATTTCCTGCCTCTTAGAGCTCTTAGAGTTTTCCTCATACGCTGAGACCTCCACATTCCCTCATTGATCCTCTCTTAGGTCTCCACTAGTCTGGAGCCAGAAGCCCAGAGTGGTGCGTGCTACTCGTGGGCAGTGTCATCACACTCCTACATCCACCTTGCTTCCCACTTTTCTCAGCAGCATGAAGCTGCTGGATGCTTGACCTGTTGCTTGATCTGGACCATAGATCCACCATAATTTTGCGTTCAGATGGATTTCAGCACCTCGGACTTTCGTCGGAGTTCCGCTTGTACAGTTCGGCTTTGTGGAATTCAGGAGAGGATGCTGTAACTTTACCCAGATGCGTTTTCCCTCCCCCTCTCTTGCTCTTGCTTCTCATTTTGTGTGGTGCCTCTTCGCTTGACAGCTGTTGGAGTTCCTTTCCAGCCGTGAATGATCCAAAGTGGCAATGAACTACATATTTGGGAACAGCACGCTCTACCCACGGGGAGGTCGGGCCAATACCGGTACATCTCACAGCGCCCCAGGGCAGAAACAGAGGCAGTGGGCCAAGCGTAGCTCCAGTGAAGAGCTGCCCTCATCATCTCGCTGGCAGCAGCTGCTTGCCTTCTTCACACGCCGTAATGCCTTCAGCGACTGCATCACAGCCGGGACCGGACAGGTAAATTCCACAATGCCTACCACCTGTTGCACAGATGCTAGATCCTTCAAATGGGTGTGTAGAGATGTTATTATGAGCACTTCAGGTTGAAGTTGACTTATTAGATGCACTTGCCCTAGACTATTAATATTTCCCACTTTTTTCAGCTTAAAATATAATAAAATTAAATATAAGATATATGCATTTTGGTACAGTCTATTATATAATAGACTTACTAATCTCAAAATCATATGTTTATAATGTGTTGCTCTCTTTTTTTATCTAACAGTGTAAAACTATCTATAAGAGTTTTTTTTTTTTATGTTCGTTAAGTTCATCTTTATTTCATGGTTGGGTCCATGGTTATGTGAATTCTGTCATGACTATATTGCGAGCTCTATGAATGTGAATCGTGTCATATATATGGCCACCATAAATCAGCATTTGTCTAATGAGATTGAGAGGGCTCCATTGTTTCATAAGCACTTAGAAGTCCTTCGGAGTGAAAGACAGAGTGAACAATCACACCGGCCTGCTTCTCTGAGTGGCTGTCTCCCATTGGGGCTAAAGCACTTAGTGGGAGCATGAGTGATGGCCATATACCTAGAGTAAGATTTAATTATAGGACATAGTTAAGAGGCTGGAGTCATGCCTCCTGCTCCTCCTTCGTGACCTTGGTGTCCAGCGTGTGGGCACAGAAAGGGCAGTGAATGGGGCAGCACAGCACGTGTGCACTTATTGTGCCTATTAAAGTCTGACTGCTGGTTAATAGGGTCATGACCTGAAATGAAAACTGCAAGAATGGATCATGCAACAAAAGGGTTTCCAGTCTACCTCTTTATTCTCCCCCTCGACTCTGTTACCACAACAATATAACTTCATTTCTTTTTCATGACCTCTTTTCAAAAGGCAAAAGCAGCAAGTGCGTGAAGGAACATGATTCAGTTTAGGAAACGATTCCTTAAGTAACTCGAGTAATTCAAATGCAAAAAAAAGCATTGAGGCAAATTATTTGATATTTAATATTTATTTCGTCTAGTCCATTTAACTACACAAGGAGCACTGTGTTTCCCCACGGAACATTATTACTGACGTAACACCCGCTAATCTCTGGACCGCTCTGGGGTCTTATTTATAATCGTAACAAAACTGGGATAGAAACGTGCCCACTTTCCACGCAAACGATGTGCGTGCTATATGTGTTGCAAATTCCCTTTTCTCACCTACTGTGTTTCCACGTTTAGCGTACGCAGGGTTCAAAGTTTACTTACAGGTGTGCACTTTCTTTCGTCTATTTTTTATTTTTTTTCACAAATCACAACCTTTGCGTGAAAAGTGGGCAAGTTTCTAGCCCTGTTTTGTACGCACAAAATGAGGCTGAAAAACGTGCATATGCCACGCTTATAAATGAGACCCCTGGACAGGTAAACCTAGAAGACGCTGCAGAATGAAAAATGGAGGAACAGAGAGAAAACAGCGAAAGGGGAGAAGAAGATTCAGGCCAAAGTACACAACAGAAAGTTTCCAAAGTTTGGGATAATTTTACGGCTGCAACTAACAATTATTTAAATAATTGATTAATCTGACGATTATTATTATGTTATTTGTTTATTTACTTTTTTTTAATTAATCGATTAATTGGATTAGAAAAAAACAACAGCTTTTTTTATTAGATGGTTTGCTTGTTATATCTATATACACCCCTAATTCAGAGTATTTATGTATCAAATTGTGCTTAAAAAAAGGAAGACACATACTGAGTTTAGCAATTTTTAATTTAGACATTTTATAAAGCTTATAGAGGCTTGTTGTGGAGTACATGGAGGATTTCTCCTTTAACAAATTTACTCATGCTGGGTTGTTTCTTTCTGTGAAAAATAAAGCATTTGAGTATGCAAGGTGAAGCAAGTTGTGTAAATCAACATTTGTATTGTTTTAAATGATAATTGCAGATGGCAAGTTGACAATCATGCTTATAAAAATATATATATAAAATATAATACATTGTTTTGACAATTTCTGTTTAAAAAATACACCCACATTTTGTTTATTTGTGAAGATATAAGCATCTAGAATATATAATTAATTTAATTTTGTATAAAAATGAAATAATATATGCATAAACAGACAAGTTAACTGTTGTAGTACACAAATGCTATAAAAAACAGAATTGAACGGAGAAACGCAGCAAATTTTTTTTTTTAATTTAAAAATATATATGCATTGGTGTACAAATGCATAATCATTTGCTGAAAACCACAACAGTGCCTAAAAATTTAATTGTTGCGAGCGAGCTTATCGCGAGTCACGACAGATCCTGTCCAACTTTCCCGGAGTTAGCAAACAAACAGTTTACACAATAGCACTTCCTTAAACTATACCATTTTCACATGATGAGCATTATGCAGTTTTTGCTCACCGTGCTGATGTTTCGCCTTCATCCGTGACTTGGGACACACACTTTTCCCTTCTCCCGTTTGACATACTCTCTGCCATTTTGCAACCGGCTGTGTTATCTTACTGTCACGCTAACATGTATCTTGAACAGCCTAACTAATCTATAACGGTATTCGTCTACAACGAATCAATATCGATTATTGTCGATTTTAGCGATTAGTTGTTGCAGCCGTAGATTATTTCAAACTGAAACATACAGAAAATACCATAGTGTTTACCTTTTTTAAAGTAATTTAAAATAGATTTTTATATTTTTGGTTATGATTTTTTTTTTTATATATTTGAATTTGCAATTTAATGTAATATGGCAGTTAAATGCACTAAATGAGTTTAGTTTTCACAGATGGCAATTTTAGCAATAAAAATTTTATTTTTCTAAAAAGAAAAAAATAAATGACTTAAATATTACTGTTCATTTTAAGAGACCTGCCTTATTTTTTCTTGTATATTTAGTATTGCGCTTTTTAATGAGGAAAAAGTATTTCTTAATCGATGGACTAATCGGTAGAATACTCGATTACTAGAATAATCGATAATCGTTATTTCTTTGTGTTAATGATCTAAAACAACATTAGGTAAGAATAGCAGGCCTCTGGGCCTGCAATAAAATATTTTCTCACAAACATCTTAATAGTGAAGAACATTTTTCACTGCTTCTCAGTGTTTGTTATTGCTTGATTAAAATAAAGTTGAAATAAAACAGGATAATCAATGAAAGGTGACGTGATGCACTCGTACACAAAGTGCAATTACCATTTCCCTGTTGAAGTTTTTCCCAAAACCAGCACGCTTATGGTTTTATACCGTAACAATTTGCACATATTTTTATTTTATTTTTGAAGAAAGTTATCAGTTAACACCTCCTGCTATAAGCATTTGTTCTTACAGTAATTAAACAAAACAGATAATTACAGTGTTACCAAAAAAATTGCTTACATCTGACACTGAAGCCTTCTTCTAAAAAAGTTCCTGAACAGAAAGCCATATATTTTTTTTTTTTTTTAACAAAATGCTATTTTTATCAGTTTATTATTAGGCTTAGGTTATCTGCAGCATCCAGCATACAAATCCCTGCAATTTAGGTGATACTATAAGGACAATAATATAATAGACTGAGTGCATTAATATAAACCTATGATTTACTGATTGCACAACTGCCAGAGCTGCTCTTACAGAAAACTAATTGCCTTCTAACAAATCAGATTAAGATATTTGCAATCTCGCAATGCATGTCTTTAATATCACTGCTAGGCAACAGGACATATTGAATGTCATTCATTTTGTAGGGTGAAATGAAGGCTGTATGTCACTGTTGATCCATGTAGGTGTTAGGTGTAACTCACATCTGTTGTACTGTTTATAGCTTATATGCAGGAGGACCTGGTTATATGACGTGCCGGTAAAGAGGATCCATTTCCTACTTTTATCTCTAGTCAGAAATAATTTATGATTTATGGAATGGAACTTGTACTAAAATCCATATGAAATACTTTCTTGTATATGGAGGAGAAGAACAGGGAAAATGATGGATTTTGGTGTAAGGCATGAACAAAACCTTGCCTGTCTCATAAATTGTTCCAGAACTAAATATGTAAGACTGTTGTCTTGCTGTAGTGCTTGTATGACTCAAATCATTTACATTTCCTGGTTAATGTTGCATTAACGGTGTTAGTATGCTGATATCTTTATTTGCTTTTAACACAGGTCATAATAGTTGTAGTCAATGTGTTATATTGCCAGGTGTATAGAAAACAGATGTTCTGGTTGTCAGTTTTTATCCCCATGATTTTTTATTTTTGTACATTTCTTTACTTGCCAGTTGCATGCTTTGGTTAACATGTATGTCAAATCAATCAGCTCATGCACTGAAGGCTATGTGAAGCAGAATCTCATTGTCAGTCCCTGTTGTTCTTGCTCATGCAGATCTATTTCTGGCAGAGGCAAACCTGCAGCGCTACTGCTGAGCTTTTCTAACCAACATGTTTCCTGCCCATGCACACACAATAAAGAGCCTTCACTCTCTAACACCCTTTCAGCTTGTGGGTTTGCAAAATTTGGGAGAGAGAAATTTGACAGAGAACTACGACAGGCTTTCATTAATACAAATTGTAGATCTGCACTTTGATGATTCTCTCCTCTGTTGGCTCATATTAAAAAAAAAAAAAAAGGAAAATTGATTTAGTGTGCTGCTGTGTTTATGAAATTTACATTTTCAAAGCACAATTTCTACTCCTAATCAGGCCAGTTTGCAGTCTGAGATAACACACAAGCTCCCTCTCGTCCTGGGGAGGTGCGTAACCCTCCTGGACTTGCTGCAGCTTCAGCTGTTGCCATGGCATTGCCATAGTAATCAGCAAGCAAGGAAGCACAGTCATGTGGCAATACTTGTTTATTTATTTCTCTTATCTGTCAAGCACAGCATTCTGAATGACAGTGTGTGTCGTGTGGCTGAATAATTAAATGCTCCTCAGTCTACCATCTCCAGAGCTTTTTTTTCCCCATGAGAAATAGTGCATTTTTCCCAACCTCCTGGCCAGAACGAACAACGGACACGCTTTGCCGTTTGTGACAAGGTCATAGTGAATTAGAAATGGGATCAGTGCTTTGATGATGCATCTTTCACGTCTCGGCTGGCTCAGCCGTTTGAGCAGCGAGTTGTGGGCTGTGTGGGAAGGAGTTTCGCTCAGCTATGAATCACAGCAGCAGGCGTGAACACTCGCCCTGCAGACAACACAAGCATGAGTGTCTCCTTGCAGAGAACGCAGCACCAACACACTGGACCACCTACAGCTCTCTTAAAAAACTGTACACCCACTCACGGCTGTTTTCTGAGTTGGTACGAGTTGTACATTGCTAGAACTATGCAATGTTGTTAATATATTATGCTACAGAATTATTACAGTCTTACCATTATATCATATTCAGAGTTAGCAACTACAAAAGATAGATCAGTGGAAAGTACAGTGTATGAAATAACGTTATCTAAGAGTAGAAAGTGCCAGGATAAAGAGATGCACTGTGCACAATCAAAATCAAGGTCATGATATAGCATGTATGTAATGTAGGCAAATTTTGAATGATTTTAATTTGCTTTTAGTACAAAGTAAAATTTAGTTTAATTTTTTTATAGTACATTGATGCCAATGTATTTGTAAATTCAATGTGGTTTTTCTGTTAAGAAAATATGCCCATGGTTTAAAGGATAAGCCATCTAAGCCGTCACCTGCTACGTAATTATAGTTCATAATTGTATGTAAAATTCAGTTTTTGAGGTAAGACATGCTCTGGTTAAACCTCTGATGTCTTCCATGCACAAATCAATTTTTTTTTTTACCTAAATAATTATATTAATTTAGTTATTATAATGGTACCATTCCCGTCTAAGCTTTCTGTCTGTCTTTTTGCAGGGAAATATTTGTTCAGTGGCGTACTGTAGTTGCAACAAATTGTCAGAGAACGGCGCCGAGCTTAACACTTCTCCTCACTCGAGTCTATAGTATATGCAAACGGAGAATGTGCTTAATGCTACATTGTGTATGATTTAGGAATGTGATACTCTTTAGTTAAAAAGTGATGGTGCAAGATATTTGCACAACAACATTTCATAACATGGGTTGAGCCATGCTCTTCCTCCGCTGTGCACATTAATCTCACAGCTGTGAGTGTACACATTTAGATTTAAGGCTGTATCTCAAACCACATAATAGATGGATGGCTACACTTTATTATGAATACACAAATAAACAATTCTGACAATGCACAAATTTATATATATATATATATATATATATATATATATATATATATATATATATATATATATATATATATATATATATATATATATAGGTGCATCTCAATAAATTAGAATGTCATGAAAAAGTTCATTTATTTCAGTAATTGAACTTAAATTGTGAAACATGTGTAATAAATAAATTCAATGCACACAGACTGAAGTAGTTTAAGTCTTTGGTTCTTTTAATTGTGATGATTTGAACCCACCAGACAGTAGTGAATTGTTGGCCTTCTGGAAAGTATGTTCATTTACTGTATATGTACTATAATATACAATACCTAGTAGGGGCTCCTTTTGCTTTAATTACTCTCTTAATTCAGCATGGCATGGATATGATTAATCTGTAGCACTGCTAAGGTGGTATGAAAGCCCAGGTTTCTTTGACAGTGGCCTTCAGCTCACCTGCATTTTTTGGTCTCTTGTTTCTTATTTCCTCTTGACAATGCCCAGTAGATTCCCTATGGAGGTCAAATCTGGTGAGTTTGCTGGCCGGTCAAGCACACCAACACCATGGTAATTTAACCAACTTTTGGTGCTTTTGGCAGTGTGGGCAGGTGCCAAATCCTGCTGGAAAATGAAATCACCATCTTTAAAAAGCTGGTCAGCAGAAGGAAGCATGAAGTGCTCTAAAATTCCTTGGTAAATGGGTGCAGTAAAACACAGTGGACAATCTTATCATCTCTATACTGGCTACCTGTTAAATTTCGAATCGACTACATACTACTGCTACTTACTTACAAAACACTAAATGGTTTAGCTCCCATGTATCTATCCAGTCTTCTAACACGCTACAATCCGTCACGCTCCTTTAGATCTCAAAACTCTGGACTTGTAGTTCCTAGAATAGCAAAGTCCACTAAGGTGGTAGAGCATTCTCACATTTAGCTCCTAAACTTTTGAATAATCTTGCTGACAGTGTTAGCGGCTCAGACACACTCTCCCAGTATAAGTGCAGATTAAAAACTTATCTTTTTAACAAGGCCTACACATAACACATACCACATCATATAATTAAACCTTGTGCTCCAGTACATATGATCACATGCACATTATCAACTTGTGCTTGTTAATATTATGAACAGCAGCTGTGCTAATTCCTTGGACATTGGACCTCTTTGAGTGTTTAAAGGCTCTGGCATGGAGAAGCTGGTGTTGAATCTATGATGATCGCAGATGTGGAGCTATTTTATGAGTTGCTTAGCAGCTGCTGGTTCCATGATCTCAAATGACTGTAAAAGTGTAGAAAGGACATTACTCATATACTTACATTCCAGTGCTCATGTTAGTTCTCACTCTTCAGTGTTCTGTATTGTTTAAAAACTATAATGACAAACAAACTGACAAATGAGGATGGGTTTTCCTTTTGAGTCTGGTTCCTTTATATATATATATATATATATATATATATATATATATATATATATATATATATATACAGGAGTGCAGAATTATTAGGCAAATGAGTATTTTGACCACATCATCCTCGTTATGCATGTTGTCTTACTCCAAGCTGTATAGGCTGGAAAGCCTACTACCAATTAAGCATATTAGGTGATGTGCATCTCTGTAATGAGAAGGGGTGTGGTCTAATGACATCAACACCCTATATCAGGTGTGCATAATTATTAGGCAACTTCCTTTCCTTTGGCAAAATGGGTCAAAAGAAGGACTTGACAGGCTCAGAAAAGTCAAAAATAGTGAGATATATTGCAGAGGATGCAGCAGTCTTAAAATAGCCAAGCTTCTGAGCGTGATCATCGAACAATCAAGCGTTTCATTCAAAATAGTCAACAGGGTCGCAAGAAGCGTGTGGAAAAACCAAGGCGCAAAATAACTGCCCGTGAACTGAGAAAAGTCAAGCGTGCAGCTGCCAAGATGCCACTTGCCACCAGTTTGGCCATATTTCAGAGCTGCAACATCACTGGGTGCCCAAAAGCACAAGGTGTGCAATACTCAGAGACATGGCCAAGGTAAGAAAGGCAGAAAGTCGACCACCACTGAACAAGACACACAAGCTGAAACGTCAAGACTGGGCCAAGAAATATCTCAAGACTGATTTTCTAAGGTTTTATGGACTGATGAAATGAGAGTGAGTCTTGATGGGCCAGATGGATGGGCCCGTGGCTGGATTGGTAAAGGGCAGAGAGCTCCAGTCCGACTCAGGCGCCAGCAAGGTGGAGGTGGAGTACTGGTTTGGGCTGGTATCATCAAAGATGAGCTTGTGGGGCCTTTTCGGGTTGAGGATGGAGTCAAGCTGAACTCCCAGTCCTACTGCCAGTTTCTGGAAGACACCTTCTTCAAGCAGTGGTACAGGAAGAAGTCTGCATCCTTCAAGAAAAACATGATTTTCATGCAGGACAATGCTCCATCACACACGTCCAAGTACTCCACAGCGTGGCTGGCAAGAAAGGGTATAAAAGAAGAAAATCTAATGATATGGCCTCCTTGTTCACCTGATCTGAACCCCATTGAGAACCTGTGGTCCATCATCAAATGTGCGATTTACAAGGAGGAAAACAGTACACCTCTCTGAACAGTGTCTGGGAGGCTGTGGTTGCTGCTGCACGCAATGTTGATGGTGAACAGATCAAAACACTGACAGAATCCATGGATGGCAGGCTTTTGAGTGTCCTTGCAAAGAAAGGTGGCTATATTGGTCACTGATTTGTTTTGTTTGGTTTTGAATGTCAGAAATGTATATTTGTGAATGTTGAGATGTTATATTGGTTTCACTGGTAAAAATAAATAATTGAAATGGGTATGAATTTGTTTTTTGTTAAGTTGCCTAATAATTATGCACAGTAATAGTCACCTGCACACACAGATATCCCCCTAAAATAGCTAAAACTAAAAACTACTTCCAAAAATATTCAGCTTTGATATTAATGAGTTTTTTGTGTTCATTGAGAACATGGTTGTTGTTCAAATTAAATCCTCAAATAAAATTAATCCTCAAAAATACAACTTGCCTAATAATTCTGCACTCCCTGTATGGCTGTCAAAATAAAAAAACTACATTAACACAAATGAATTATAACGGCACTTATTAACACACAATAAATGCATAGCACATTTCTGTTTGACCATTTTTATTAACAATATAAATAAATAAATATAAAAGAGGCAAAATTTAAGTACCCAATTTGAAACACCATAATTACTTTAAAACATTTACAAGAATATTTTGTCTTCATGCTCCATATTGATTATGGTTTCACTTATAATAAACATATATTTGCATAAAGCACCTATATTTGTCGATGACCATGTTGATAAGATGATTAAAAACTGTTAAAAAGTATACATTTAAGGTACATTTAGAATGGATTAAATTGTGTGAGAAAGTTGTGACTAATCACGAGTCAACTCATGACAATCATGCGATTCTTCGTCTTCTTCTTTTGGCTGCTCCTGTTTGGGGTCGCCACAGCATATCTTCCGTCTCCATACCCCCCTGTCCTCCACATCTCCACACTCTCTGACCCCAAGTACCTAAACCCATCCACCTTCTCTACCTCTTCTTCCTGCAACCGCACCACTCCACTGCCCTCCCTCTCATTCCCACACATGTATTCTGTCTTACTCTTCCTCTCCAGGCTCTTCTCAACCTGCTCCCTACTCTTACCACAAATCAGACTCCTGTCTGACCTCGTCCAACAACTTGTCCATCACCACTGCAAACAGGAAAGGGCTCAGAGACGATCCTTGATGCAATCCCACCTCCACCTTGAACCAGTCTGCCGTTTCTATTGCACATTTCACTGCTGTCACACTGTCCTAATACATGTTCTGTACCACCCTCACATACTTCTATGACACACTACTGACTTCCTCATACAATACCACAACTCCTCTCTCTGCACTCTGTCGTACGGTTTGTCTAAATCCACAAACACGCAATGCAACTTCTTCTGACCTTCTTTCCCATAACTTAATAGTGTGACTAATAAGCTTTATTCCCTTGTAGTTTCTGCAGGTCTGCACATCTACCTTATTCTTAAAGATCGGTACCAGCGCACTCCTTCTCCATTCCTTAGGCATCCTCTCACCTTCCAAAATCTTGCTGAACAATCTGGTTAAAAACATTTTCCTTATTCATCATAATAATCATGTGATTAATCGTGATTAAATATTTTTAATTGACAGCCCTAATGTATGTATATATATGTGTATAGATGTATGCATTCCTTCGCTTTTGGTGTTCCAAAGCCTGATTTTAGCTTTTGTCTCTCTCCTTTTTTATCTGCGTCGCCAGACAATGAATCAGAGCGCGTCAGGCTCCGCTTTCCAATTGCAAAACCACCGTTCATCCACATGTTCGCTTCCCCATACATAAAGTAGCTCTTTAATTGCTCTGTTTTGCTGAATTATGTAGTTATTTGTTAAATTATCAATTGTCAAATAAATCGATCCATTTGAGCATCTGTGGCATGGCCAGACAAATCTAATCTGTGAAGGCCACACTTTACCACTTACAGTTCTTTACGAAGGATGTGCTGCAACATCTTGGTGCCATATACCACAGCACACCTGTCGAGGCATGGAATTCTCAAGAAACGCTTCAATGTCAGTGGTCAACTATCATGAGCTCTCTGGATAAAACAACTCGCAAACTCTATAATTAAGAGATTTTAAAAATTATTCATTATTCTATTGTTCCTTTTTTCTTTTCTACTATAGAATTTCATGTTCAGCCTTTCATGTGCTTTCAGATCCAGCTTGTTGTTCTTTGACATATACCCTCTCTGATCTGGCATACTAATTTCTCTCCAGTTTAGTCACAACATCCCTGACACAGCGCTTTTAGGTTAACTCAAAACAATGTTGTTGCATTTTATTATACAGTTTTAGTATACATTTTCCTCTAAATTAATCAATAATCATTGGTTTACAGATTTCTGGCCCTAATTACTCCTTTTACTGGACAGTTAAATGGAGTAATGTAGTGGAATGGAATAATTTCACCATGATATTGTATTTAAAAACATCACTGGCAGGAATAAAAATCATATTCCTAGCTTTATTTTCTTTTGTTTCCAGTTCTATTGTCCATCTACGTAGCTAGCAGTGCAGTTAGCAAAAAAACCTGAATTGAACTCAGGCTTTGCCATCATTCATTTCCTGTCAGCATTTATCATCCAGGAGATTTCTTGAAATTGAAACTGAGCAAATTTGTATCATTAATGCTAAGCACTGTAAGTAGGGTAGGATTACCCTCTCTTGTTGTCTAGACAGCATTAGGACACAATGCATGCCATATCTCAAAGCTCTCAAGATGCACCAGAAACTCTGCAATTGCTTTAAATACTGATTATACTATAATTTAATTGATTTTCCAGACAATTGTAGTGTCTCAACACAATCAATTAAGATTATATAAAGCAACTAGACACTGGAAAAACAGCACTTATCCTTGAGCTGATGCTATCATTACATAATAAGGGTTCTGATGATTTATTTGCAAATTCTATGTGATAAATCACTGGTCACATTTTATGTTTACAAATGATGCTTACAGTTTATTTTCATTTCATTCAGGCAACCTACACATTACATTTACAGCTATCAATACAGTATGAATTTTATTGCTACAGTGTTTTTCCTCTTGGGCTTCCAATGTATAATGTTTTGGGATGTCGTGAGCGAACTCCATTTTAAAATTGAATGTAATTATTACAAGGCAGATGCAAACGAGAATGAAAAACACGTTAATTATTTGCTTTTTATGCTTGAATTTAGTTTTTTTTTTGTAAGGTATTAGTTTAGTTTTTCTGGTTTTGCATCAATATACTGAAACGGGCTTGTTATATTAAAATGGCACCTCTCACTGACTAGCTGATTCAGAGGGAAATGTAAGATAGCGATATAAACCTGACTGTAGCTTCTTGAGACACCTCACTGAATGCTTTTTGTCTTTTAGGACTGTGATTTGCCTTAAGCACAGAACTTGTGATAGCTAGGGCAGAGAAATAAAAGCATATACGATAAAGGGTGCAATGATAAAGGAACATTCTGTGGATTAGCCATGGGCCTGTGCTAACACAAGTGTGACCTACAAGACTTCATTCAACATCAGAATAAGGCTCTGAGGTACAGTAAATGCTTTTAAAGGGAAGCAAGAGCATATATTTTATGAATATACAGTAGATGTTTCCTACATGTACAGTTGTTTAATATTACTTTTCTTTTATTACTACTTCACATGCAGTGTCACAGTACAACTGACTGTGATTAAAGGACATGATAATTTCTGACTTTTATACATATGGGACAGTAGATGATTGGCAGGGGTCAGTGGACTGTTTTGAGTCAATGGACTGTCAAGAACTCCTCATAAACTCCAGAGAAAACACTTTACACTTTGGAGCCCAGGAAATGTTGAGAGGTTTTGTGCTGTTTGCCATCAAGTTAGCGTTGTTTACCATCATGTTAGTGAATGAACTGTTGTCTTTCTAAGAAAAATGCTGGGACTCACTCCAGTAGGACTCCAGTAGAACAAATATGTAAAAGTGAACAAACATAAGGATGTGTTTTTGATGGTTCACAGCACTGTGCAAATACAAGCAACATTAAACATGGAAAAAGATGCATTCAAAATACCTATAAAAAGCAGAGAACAATATAAAACTGAACAGAGTCAGTATATGGTATGACATATGGGGCTTTGCTTAAAAGTATTTTAGTCTCAGCTACAGATTGTGAGATTTGTAAGGAAATAGATGGGTACTTTTTCTGTAGACTTTGAGTGTAACACATGCTTCTTTTTGCATGCAAACTGATTTCATTATGTTTTGGCTGACCTGTTAATGTACTATATACCTTTAAAATATGCTTTTTTACTTACATACACCATTTTTTCTATAACAAATATTTTTTTTAATGTTCAGAAAATGTTATAATATTACAGGTGTCATAAAAATCTATTACAAAAAAAAAAGGCCACGGGGGGCATCACTGTATGGCATCAGTTTCTACTTTTTTTGCAGTACTAGTATGCATAGCCACTGTGAACTCTTAAATTGTGAGATTGATCTGTGTTTCGGAATAATTTATATGAGAAACCAAATACATGACCATGCATTCTTGTCCTGTATAATAGAATGTAGGATGCAGTCTCTGATATCATGCTTTCAGATATTGTGCATGAACTTCTTATATTTGGTCATTTACATAATACACACATACATACATACATACATACATACATACATACATACATACGTGTCTGTTTGGAATGTATTGTGGAATACAGAAACATTTTATAGGTTTGCAAAAACGTCTAGAACACTGCATTTTTTCTCTGTGACCTATTTATGACTTGAGCTAATTCCATGAAGGAGAGACATAAAAGCTGTGTAAATCGGAAAGGCACTGTGCAAATCTCCCTCTACTGCACAGGGGTGGAACTTGTCTCCGACGGGTGCTGAATGCCTGAGCTGAAATCAAGAATGGAGCACTGATTATTCATGTCTGTTAAAAAAAAAAAAAGGTCTGTGCTCTGTCATGTGTGGTGCCTATTGGAGCTCATTAATTGGCAAGCAAGCGCAGGGGGATGAGGGCGACTAAGGCAGAGAGAGAGAAAGAGGAAGAGAGTCACAGTCCAAGAGAAGCTTGGCAGAACAGTGGAAGCAGGAACAGAGGGGGCTGGAAGCAGAGGAATGGACTGGATTTACTGCCACTCTGTGTCCGCTTTCCTGCCAACAGAAGGACAAACGTCATACTCAAGGCTGCACCCTTTTCTCTCTGATCCGGTGCAAACCTAATGCCTTTCTCTGGATCCCTTTTGCCAGGAAGATGACCACCTACTACCACAACCATGAGTACTGCGCACGAGCTTCCGAGGAGTGCAGAATCGGTGTCACCAAACTAGCTAACTGCATTCAGCCGAGGAACCATCAGAACATCCATTCTTACCAGAGCATCCTTGTACACCCACAGAGGCAATCGCTACGGCTCCAGCTTCAGCAGCAGCCACAGTTCCACCAGCTCCACCACCAAATCCAAAGCCAAAACCATCAGCAACACCAACAGCATCAGATTCCTCCTCCTCATCATCATCAATATCACCAGCCTTATCAGCCTCAGCTTGCCCAATCTGGCCAGCAGCAGACTCTCCTGGGCTTCCACCCATGCTATAGCTCATGCACTTTACCTGCCTCGACCAAGAGCAGACACAAGTTCACCAACCTGAGTGTTAAGAAAAGCCCGACGAAAAGCAAGGCTAAAGTGAGAGCTACTGCCAGTGCCTGGTGGCTTGAAAATACTTGGGGTACTGTTTCATTGGAGAAGGTATGTGTTCTTGGTGTAATTCTGTCAGCAGGTAGTAGTAGAAAAATTAAGAAGTTGTGTGATACCCATCTGTAATGGTGCTTAGTGGAATGCTAGGCCTGTACACTTTGTGTTTTCTACTTTATTCTAGAGTAAACAGCTGTTCTGATTTTTATTGTGTTTGGATAAAGGCATCAAGCTTAAAAAAGGCTTATCTATTAAGTGTGTAATAAATAATACCCTTCTGTGTTTATTTTCACATGTGCACCTTATATACAATTGTGTATATATATATATATATATATATATATATATATATATATATATATATATATATATATATATATTTTACAGTTACTGCAAAAAAAAAGAATGCTCTTTATGTAATATATAAGGACAAGAAGCTTCTTTCCTAGAAATCTAATGCTTGAAATAATAAGAAAAGTGTTATAAGTAACATATATTTAAATGTGAATAAGTTTATAGTGTAGTATATTCACCATTCAATAAAATTTTGTATGGATAATAATAAATGCATTGGAAATTGTAGATGACATTTTTTGTTCCTATAATTAATCCCAAATATTATAATATGATTCATTATCATTATATAGAGTAATTAAATCAGTACTGAAGGTTAGGGTGTGACTTGTGACTTTTATGACACTGGTTAGAACTTGAAGCCCCTAATAAGTGCTAATGATTTTAACGTAATAATCTTTGCTGTTATTGTTACAGCATGCTGTAAAACCGACAATATTACTAGTCATATTGTGCACACTGTTTGCACAGTTTGTGGTTTAGTGCTGCAAAAGCTTTGGTAGATGCTTTTTAGAATAAATGTAGGCCATTAGGAGTATTGTTTGTGTACTTAAGGACATTTGCACTGCAGGAGCTTCCTCAGGCTCTGTGTTGGCTCTTAATTCCTGCTTGGCTGTGTGGTTTGTCTGTGAATCAGCTGTTGGACAGTGTTGAAAGCATGGGAATCGGATGTGTCCCACTAGCTGTTTCTTTCCTTCAGACGCCTGCTCTGTGTCCTCTCTCACAGCAGGTACACACTCGGGTACAGCTCCATGCACCTTTAGGAATGACAGGTACACTGCTAATAAGAATCATAAGCAGCTCCTTGTTCTTTGTTTCTAAGGACACCCAGCTGAGATTAGAGCCTGATTTCCAGTAGGGCATTATGTACACACACACAAAATTAATTAAGCTGCGATTCAGGAATCAGTGTATGTTTATACAGTCCACGTTCACAGTATTGTATTGTAAGTAATTGGACTGAGATTGTTTTTTGCAGTTTTGTCTTTGTATTTAGGTATTAAAATAGTGATGGACTATCACAATCAGATATTTAAATAGTACTGGGTTTTTTTATGCATTAATATTTATTTGCATATCAATTTATGCTACCACAGACAATATCTCCACTATGGCTTTATATCCCATACACTATAGAAGATTGCTATTGGTTGCTTTTATTACGTTTTCTACCACAGTTTTCCTGTAGATGAAAGCTTAGTTTAACATTTATATGAGCCTGTGGGTTCCAATAATAATTTGCAGGATCCATGAACTTCATTATCATTTGAGTGTAAAGAATTTGATATTCATTGATTCCACAATGATTTTTTTGCATTTACTAGCCTCTGATCAATATGTGACCAACTTTGTTGGGAATCTCAGGTAGGCTTATCATTAATTAGCAATTTGCCATAATGGTGAGTATTTATTTTTAAGTATTAGTAGTATTAACACAGCTGTTTTTTCTATGTATATAGTTGTTGTTTGGATTCTTCACTTGATCGTCTTTGTTACTTGATTGACAGTTGTTATCTTTTAAATCGAAGCATTGATTCAAAGCATTCAGTCTTTGAACTCCTAATTCTGATGTCCATCATATAAACCTCTGATTTAGACACAATCTTGCTATGTTCTGGCACAGTTAACTGCGTAAAAGATCAGTAGGAAAGATCAAGACATCATGATCTAAACTTTGAGAAGAAAATTTACCATATTGAAATATGGCCCATGTTTAAATCATTCAACCATTAAAATATATTGTAGATACTAAATAGTGGTGAGTGTTTTCTTACTGACTCTTGGAAATTATGTTGATTGCTTGCTCATGGCTGTCAAATGGCTTCTTATTTTTGTGTATTGGCTAAGAATTCTAGACTTTTTTGTTGTAGGTAGAAGCTAGCTTGCAAGACTAGATGCAAAAAAATTGATAAGCCTCCAAAATATTACAATATGCTGAAAATCTTTGAGAATGTGGGACAAACTGGGACATACTGGGACATACTCCTATCTACAGATGAGAACATAAGCGTATACAATGTAGAAATCAGTGAATTTGATTCATAGTATGATGGTTTTATATGATTACCATTGACAGTGACTTGCTTGATTTGAGGGATGATGGGAGTACCCATTGCAGTGGCTATAATTCTGCAGCGACATTTTTAACTGTAAAGCAGTTTCTTCATAAGTTGTGGATTTTCCAGCAAAACGCTGATTTCAACCTCATTAAACCACTTTGGGGTTTTGGTGATTTCTATTCATCAAATGTAAAATATGATGGTGGCAAATAGCACATGATGACAATCTTACAGTGAAGACAGTGAAAACAGCTGAACGTAAAATACGATACAAATATATATTTGTCACACAATGTTCATACTGTAATATTTTTATACTTCTGAAGCAGCTTTCATTATTTTATTTTATAAGGACCTGGTTTAAGATTTATTTATTGCTTTTGTCAATTAGACATTAATCTACTACAAAAAGCAGTAAAATTTAATTTAATAATGTACTCCAAGGCCAAAGCATTAATGAGGCCTTTATTCTGTATTTAAAAGTTTGAATGTGAATTTTATAATAGCAATTGTGTTTATTGTATTGTTATTGTTAAATGTTAAATTGTTAAATGTCTTTGGTTGATCATTTTCATAAACATTTATAGATTAACTCGACTGTTATTTAGGACTGGGGTAATATAAATGTTTTTAGGTTATGTAAGATATTAGTGCAGTGTATTTTTCTGAGTTGTATTTTATATTTCAAAAATATATCATAATTTTTTTTATAGAGGTTGAATAAGGAATCACAAGGAGGTCTTTTTTTTCAATCGAACAAACCAAACCCAGTAGTAAAAGTGATTTTCATTGGCGGTCTCTTCTCCACTGGAGCCATTCGCCCAAATAATTAACAATATAATACAAATTAGAGCAACATATTTAAAGACTGAACATAATCTGGTTATAATAATGATTAAGACATTGAACTTTGGATCTGAAGGTTGTGAGTCAAATCCCATCCACACCAATATGCAGTTCCTGGGCCCCTGAGCAAGGCCCTTATCCCCATAGCTGCTCATTTGTATGAATGAGATAACGAAGTCCTAATGCCAATGCCAATGCCATGTGTGTGTGTGTGTGTGTGTGTGTGTGTGTGTGTGTGTGTGTGTGTGTGTGTGTGTGTGTGTATACAGCATATATGTATATTTATTTTATTTTATTTTATTTAATCAGTTTGTAACTGGATAGATAACTGGAAGTCCCAATGCCGTGTGTGTGTGTGTGTGTGTATACACACACATACACATATATATACAGTATATATGTATATTTATTTAATTTTATTTAAACAATTTGTACCAATTTAATTGAGTACTTAGTTTAATCAATATAATAAAAAGTATATTTCATAAATTTAGTTTATTCTATATTATTTTTATAAAACATTATTATTTTATATATTATTTAACCAAGCAGGCATTTCAAATTGTTTAAAAATAAAATCTTCAAATGTTGATGATCAGAAATGTTAATATAATAAACTGTGTTAACAAAAAAAAAAAACGACAAGAAATTTTATGTTTAACTGTACCAATATTGAACCGAACTGTGACTTAAAAACCGAGGTACGTACCGAACCGTGAATTTTGTATATATATATATATATATATATATATATATATATATATATATATATATATATAAAATCGTGTAATCCTCTGCCCTGCCGATTGTTTCATAACAAGAAAAATTACTTATTCTTACCGAAACCATCAGCAAATCAATGATATTTTCTTTAGTTAAACAATAACATATTTGATCAGTTTAATATTTATTAATTAGATTACCTCTCTTATAAGTGATAATGTATTAGCACAAGCAGATTAATATGTGATTTAAATTACAGTCAGTGCCACTGTTCTAGAGAAGGAATTACCTTTGACCAAATAGAGCACAGCAGATAATTTAAGTCAAGTTTATTTCTATAGCGCTTTTCACAACTGACATTGTCTCAAATCAGCTTTACAGATTTGAACAGTTAAGGCAAGCGATGTGTATTTATCCCTGATGAGCAGCCATGGCGACTGTGGCAAGGAAAAACTCCTGTAGACATCACCTTAGACATTACAACTTACAACATTACTGTTGAATAAAAACATTGAACAACATTGTATTGAAACTACACTCACGAGAATGATTGATTGAGTTCTGCTGTTTATCTTGAATTGTTGCATTTCGTTTTGCATTTGTTTTAACTAACTATCAAATTCTAATCGTGTTGGTCTCACAAAAAACCAGACACAACACGATGTATAGTCTAATGCTTTTTTTGACTGTTTACTGACAGAAAAAATGAATTTTCCTTACATAGTGGTGGATGAAGAAAAATCTAAATCATAATACGAAAGATATACAAGACAGAAAAGTACAGTTGTTCAGTACAATTCTGATACATGTGTTTAATGTATCATGAAGGTGTTGTATGATCTGTTGTCATTTTATGGTTTAATCTCATGGTATTTGTTTATTCGTTCATTTATTTATTGATTGATTTATTAAGCACCCTTTCCTGCCCTGCTCTTTCCTTGTGCTAGTGTTGTTTTTATTCTACAGCTTTGATGCTATAGGATCTCTAATGATCTTCAGTATGGCGAAGTGACATCTGGCCTGAACTTTGACCTTCGCTGTTTATTGTTTAGCAGGCAGATGTCGTTCCTCCCCCTGCTCCCATAATCCCTGTGATCCCTATCGCGCCGGTCCCAGCCGAGACCACTGTCATCCCTGCACCCACGTCACAGGTCTTTTTTTCTCTCTATCTCTCACTCTCTTTCTCACTCTCTCTTTTTCTCTCTCACTCTCATGTGCTCACTCCTCCCATTTCCATGATGCTCATGTTAAGTTTAAGAGATTACAGTGAGAATGGTATGCTACTGATGCGCATTTTGCACCCTCTGAGCAATCGTATGCAGGTGCTGTCTGTCTGCAGAAGGGTTTAGTGGCTTGGCTTGTTGCATTAATGCTTCAGAATTGTATATTCTGCAGTATGTCATGCTGTTTATTGACACAGGCTGTTCTGTTAATCTGTTGTAAATGCCTGTATCAACATGCCTAGAGTAAGCGTCTTTTGTGTTCTGTGAGTTATGTTGATGTAGCTGCTGCTGCTTGAGCTGTTTTGCATTTTTTATTTATTTTTTCTAACCATGAGAGAATGTGCATTAGTGTGGAGTGTACGCATGCTAGTCCATGATTATGAATGTATACTGTACATATTGACTCTGTATGTCTGTTTTTTAGGCAAGTCCAGCCCCGGTGTTGGTGAACACAGACAGCATTGACACTTCTCCCTATGTGAGCCCATATGTGAGTGCCAAGTATATTTACATCTTTTTCCCCTACAGGTGCAGTGTTTTGTGATTATGTAAATGGCATTGGATGTTTGCTGCTCTATGATATTTTATTATGAATATCTTTTATTTAGGAGATTTGATTTCATGTGAAGCAAGGAGTTTAGCTATGCTCCAGTCTTTTCCAATTTCTTATTCTCCTACCTGTCTTCCGCCTAACCTTCCACTATACAAACTGTTCTGAGAAACGATATCTGTTTACAACCAGGCAAAAAACATTTAACTTTATAGTAAGAATTCTCTTTTGAAATATCTATACGTTGTTATTAAGTTTAAATTCCTAGTCGTCTCCTGATGATCCCACAACAAAATTTACTGCTGTGTATTTCCTCATGAATGTATTTCAATGTATCCTTCTTTTCTAAGCGGTATGCTTATGCTGAAAATTCAGCCTTGGCTCACAAACAGCACTCTGTACATGTATAAGGGTATGTGTAGATATAAGTTTTCATGTTTGCTTGTTTATTTGTACTTATAAATTGCAGTCTTCTCCACCCTTTCAGCAGTGTGTCATAATCCCTGTCCTCCAAAGTGCCAAAATTGCCCACTGTGTTCCCTGTGTTCACTGTTGTTGTCCTTTATGAAAAGAGCCCATATCGCCTTGGAGATTAGCATTAGCCAGATTGCATAGCATCCTGTGCAAATTTCAGAACTTTAGAACATAGAAATTAGTGCCTGGGAATTTATTGTAGCTGTCATCCATCTGGGAATTTTTATGATATTTCTTTAAAACTGTTTTATTTTGTCATATTCTTTTTATTTTTATTATAAACGATATAAACAGACTAACAGACATATGATCTACCTGAAGCATTAGCATTAGGTTTGCTGCCACATTAGAATGAAGCATTAATGGTGAAAGGACTAACAAGCTTTCCTTGTGTGACCACAATAATGCGATATGTAGAGCAGCCTAATTCTCTCTCATTCCTACTGTAAGGCGAGGATTTTCCCCGGTACTGCTTTCACAAGTCACATTAACAAGCCTGGGGAGGATTCTTTCAATATGAAGCAGGATTATTGATGAATGCTAATGCTAAGATTTTTTTCCTGTGCTTTTGTCTTTCTGGGAAGAAAACCATTTTGATGAGTCTTGCTGCTGGATTGAGCACCATATGTGCAAATCTAAAAGAGCTTTATCACATGTTGTTTGTATGTTACTGAGACAGTTTGATTAATACATTTAAAATGACTCTGTTATTTCAACACTGGTCTCAGCCTCAACCTTGGTGACCACAAGCTAACACAAATGTCAAAGATTGCAATACGAGAAACAGGCTTATTGCATGTGCTGTTTATTAATTTCTACGTATAACCTGGCATATTTACAATTGATAATAAAATAGTGTGCTAGGTTAGTGGGAAATGACATTATAGTAAATTCCTTTTGCTAATAATGTTCTATTAGCATGTCCTAGTTAGTTTAGTTTAGTTTAGTTTAGTTTAGTTTAGTTTAGTTTAGTTTAGTTTAGTCTTTCATGCTACTTTTTGTCTATTGGTTCCGGGGGAACGCTGTTTAATTTGTTGGAATGACAATAAAAGCCCACTTGACTTGAATTAAAGTCGAAAAGCTAGCTGAAATATTGTGCAAAAAAAAATTCAGTGATTTAAATATCATTACTATAGATTTAGGCTCATGTGTAGTATTGGTTTACTCTAAATTCTGCAAATAACCATTTGGAAAAAAATATTGTATAATAATATTATACAATAATAATTCAATCGTAAAACATACTTTATCTGTTCGTTATTCATTTGTGCTGAGGCATATGTTATGGAATAACTCACAGGTTGTTCCAACTAGACGCTGTATTAATACACAAATTGTATATCTAATCTTATAATTTTGCGTTGCTCATGAGTTTTCTCATCGTAGAGTAAGTGATTATGAAGGTACAAAAGGTGCCATGTATTACACAGTAAATCTCATGTTCACTAACTAAGTGCAATGTTCCCAACTGCACATTTTGTCATTAAAAAAACACCTCCTCTGAAAAACACCTGTTCACTGTAATAACTGAAACACACATCTTAATGCATAGGACTGTTATTTATAATACCCTTTACATCTTATATTTGTAGTTACATAATTTGTTTAAGAGCAGAACCTTGAGATAGTTTAAAGATAGTGGTCAATTAATTCTGATATGATTTTGTGCCTTGTGATGAAGTAAAGTACAGAATTGAGCAGGGTAAACAGGAACGTTTGTTTGTCTGTCTGTCTGTCTGTCTGTCTGTCTGTCTGTCTGTCTGTCTGTCTGACTGTCTGTCTGTCTGTCTGTCTCTCTCTCTCTCTCTCTCTCTCTCTCTCTCTCTAATAGCATCACTGATGGTGTAGGCTGTTTTGACCATTAGGAAACTTTAAAAAGCATTTAGCATTTAAGGCCTTAAAAAGAGCCATTTGGGAGCTTAAAATCCAGCCTGTGAGATCACAAAAATAACATTACATAACCACACTTTTTAGGGCTTTAACCTCATTTCTCATGTGTTTTTTTTTTTTTTTTTTTATCTTATATGACTCAATCTGGGCTAAATTATTTGTTTTGGATGCAGGCAGTCTGTTCTTTCTTATGTTCAATGCTTTTTTTTTGTCTATATGTCTTAGTCAATGCATTATTTAGTGAGTAATATGCTAGACATTCTCTTTGTGTGACTATGAGGATATTCCTCTATATTTTACAGAAGAGTTTTCCAGCCCAGTCTTCAGGGATACTGGGACGGTCTACAAACCGTTTCAGTACAGGACCTTCGGTACGGTGCACTTGTGTACCAAATGCAATCCCTGTTTTACATGTGGAACATAGTGTCACGAACATATAAAGTGACAGACTGAAAGTTTGAGCGCAGTGTCAATGTGGATACTTGATCCCCATCGGAAACATGATTTGTATTGTGCATGTGCAAAACATTTCCTGGTGATTTTGTCTTACAAATAGGAAATTCCTGATAATTGTTAAAGTATGCTGAAATAAGTAGAATAGTTAAGTGTAAAATATCTTTAGCAAATTAAATATTAAGTGTAAAAAAAACACACACTAATATATACATCTGTACTACCCAAATGGGGTTTAACAAATTTAAACTACTTATTTAATTGTATTAATTAATTTATTTTGTGCATATTTAATCAATTACTCCATTTTATCAATACAATAAGAAGTAATTATCTTTCATTTTTATATATTTTATTTTTTTAAATTTAAACCATTCAGGCATTTTATTCAAAATTGTTTTAAAAAATCCAAAATATTGTTCACAAATGTTAATAATAATAAACAATGTTAATAAAAATGACAAGAAATTTATTTTTCGCATTTCTTACCCCTAACTGTACCGAAACTGAACCAAACCATGACGTAAAAACCAAAGTATATACCGAACCATGAATTTTGTGTTCAATTACATTTTAATTCCCTTTTGAAATATCTATAAGTTTAGATTCCTAGTCATCTCCTTATGATCTCACAACAAGCTTTACTGCTGTGTATTTCCTCATGAATGTATTTTGAATTATCCTTCCTTTCTAAGAGGTATACTTATGCTGAATACGGGTAGGGAATCTGAGATATTCTCATGTGGCCTTTGGTTGTTGTTGTATGCATGCTGAAGCTCATGCTGAGTGAGTGGTTGGTTCATGGTGGAAGGAATCAGAGCCTGATTCAGGGAGCAGGTCAAACATTGAGGCTTTTTCTATATTTCCCCACTCACTCACACTGTACTCATTTAAATGCTAAGATCAAACTAGTTTAGTTAGCAATTTGACAGAGAACTCATTTCAGATTTTATGTGTGCCAAATTCACACGAAATTATGTTTGGATGGTCCCAGACCCAATGTGTCATCTTGAAGGCATTTTTGAATTATTGCTACTCATACTATTTAATTTTATTTATCTTGCAGGTTAATGGAACCGAGGCCGATTATGAATATGAAGAAATTACACTTGAACGGGTAAGTGCTCTGTAGTTTGCTTCTTCAATTTGTATTACCGATTATTTAATCCCTAAACAATCACTTAGATGTCATGATGATGGCATGAACAGATGGTTGGAAATTACGGACTTTTGCATTCAGTGAAAGATTTAAATTATTAAATGTTTGCAGATGACCTTTTACTGATGATGTCTTAGAGTTGGCATGAGACAATATACTAAAGACTTAACGATAAGGGCTTTACAAGATAATATTGAAAAAAAGATACAAAACATTGATGCATGCATTTCATGTCAGCGTTACTAATATCGAATCTCTGACAGTAGATTTTGCTTAAAATCGTTTAATAATGAATGAATGTCATTATCACTTCTGCTACAATTTAACATCCAACTGAAAATCCACACTTACAAATAACTCAAACAGAAGAGAAAATCATTCATGATTTGATTTTGTTTTACAATGTTTTCTCATCCCTCTAAATTCTGGTTAGGTCACCGCCAGCATCTGAATCAGGATATGCATTTGAATTGAATTTATATGCAAGTGTGATTGACATCAAGCATCGCACACAGGAGTTGATTCTAACCTGCATTTTTGACCCCGCTCAAGTCACTGTAAAAAGTCAGAGTACTTATATACAGTGTTTTACAGTTATGGATAATGCTGTAATTAGAAAAGTGTTAAGTAGTGATGTATTATCATCATCTCACAAGGCTGCTGTAAGGATGTAACAATATATATATATATAGTGTAGCGGACCCCTAACGACTAAACTTTACAGATGGTCTCAAAGACGTTTTATTAAGCCTTGGCAACTTAAATCACCGTTAGATCACCGTAAGAGCTTATGCCCTTTAGGGGGGTGCTAATCAAAATATACAACTATAACTGTAACAAAGCTGATGAACCGTGCGATTATACATACATACAGCCGTAATCCGTGACCGTAATGCCTTGCGCGCTGCCGCCCTTCAAAATAAGAGTCCCGTATATGTACAAAAGGTAAAAAATATAATATAATGTCAAAACTCAGAACCTGCCAAAATATTATTTAACAAATTAAATCAAACAAAGAAAACATTTAGATGTGTCTGCTACAATAAGGATATATATATATATATATATATATATATATATATATATATATATATATATATATATATATATATATATATACACTACATGCATCCAAAATGACTGCACATGGTTAAAAACATAAGTGAATCCTTCCCTGGTGGTCTAGTGTTTAGGATGCGGCGCTCTCACCGCTGTGGCCCGGGTTCGATCCCCGGTCAGGGAACCAACCCCAACCACTCTTAGTGTCGGTCCCAAGCCCGGATAAATGGGGAGGGTTGCGATATGAAGGGCATCCAGTGTAAAACCATGTGCCAAATCAAATATGTGGATGATCCACTGTGGCGACCTCTAATGAGAGAAGCCGAAATAAATAAATAAGGAAATAAATAATTAACACCTAAATGAAAATATATATGGCTTGGCTGAATGAATGAAATTTTAAATATTTAAAAAGTAAAAACCTACATTTTACTTGTTACACTTCGAAAGAGATTTTTTTGAGGTCTTTTTGTTGTCATGGTGACATTGACACCGATTGCTGGATTGGGTACTTGGAAACAGTTTACTTGGAATTTGCCATTTGGAATGAATTAATTTGTGTTGATTAAAATAATTTCTAATGTGTAGTAACAATTATTTTAAGAAAACAGATCACAAACAGGTCATGGTTTTTGGTCTTGTTCTGCTGAGCAGCTCATAGAAAAAAAAAAAGAACAGTTATTGTTACAGTTTGGATAGAGTTCACAGATGGTGGGTGTATGGTGTTTTTTTGGTGTGTTTGTGTGTTTGTGTGTGTGTGTGTGGGGTGGACTTTACTGGACTGTGCTCTTTCATATAGTTTCAAGTTTATGTGAAATAGAAGTCTTGATACAATACCAGGGCTCAATTACAATAAGAAACTGTAGCAGTAGCTATAAAACTACATTTTATATATATATATATATATATATATATATATATATATATATATATATATATATATATATATATATTGTTACATAAAAATGATCTGCAGTTGGTTGGTCTTAGTTTCTCTTACATAATAGCAACGTGGCAACTATTATTAATTTTTTTATTAATCAAACAATGGCACGTTATATTTAGAGTTTTGCTGACGAACATCTGTAAAAAAATATATATATATATATATATATATATATATATATATATATATATATATATATATATATATATAATTTATATTATAATGTCAATTATTAATCCTGTTGATCCCCACCTAAATGTGTATTTTATCTCTTGAAGGCAAAAAATACAGCTTGTTACTATATGATACCAAGACATCTGACTGAAGAAAAAACTGACACAGACTCCTTCCAATTTTTAGTGACTGAAATGCTTTGATTGTATTAAATAATATGTTTTGTTACATTTGGTTATTTATAGTATCAGATTACATTTTGGAGAGGTCACCGTAGAAGTTCCTGTAAAAAAAAGCTGTTACTATAGAAACAACAACGTTTCAGAATATGCACAGTAATAAAAAACTAGGATTGTCATGATGTTATATATAAAAAAATATACACACACACGCACGCGCACACACACACACACACACACACACACACACACACACACACACACACACACACACACACACACACGCACTATATGGACAAAAGTTTGTGGAGACTTGACCATAAGTTTGTATGTGAAGATCCTATTTCACATCCAAAGTCCCCAATTGCTGTTATATTAGCCTCCACTCTTCTGGGAAGATGTTTTAGAATCTAAAGTGTGGTTGGACATTTGGGCTCATTTAGCCACAAGGGCATTATTAAATAGGTTCTGGTGTAGGCGGTGGAGGTCTGGGTAAAGTTAGCATTGCGATTCATCCCAAAGGTTTTGAAAGTTGACATCTTCCATGAGATGGCTTTGTGCACAAAGGCATTGTCATGCTGAAGCTAGTGAATTTAATGCTACTATTTCCAAAGACTTTCTATATAATTGTGTGGCACATGTGGCTGGAGAAGTCAAGTGTCCCAATAACTCGCAGGGGGTTACGCTCCATGACCCATGAAGGTTTTGACTTTCTCCTTTTGATGGTTCCTTTTTCAAGGGGAATTGTGCATGTACTGTATTTTAAACTCAACAAAAATGTGAATTACCTGTTACAAATGTTTCATTTACTACTTTAAATGAATAATACAATAATAAAATAGTTTTTCAAACATTTATATGTAATTTATTAGTACAAACTGTTTTAAAATGTTACTCCAAACTTTAGAGCCAAATTTTAGGCTTCTTCAGATTTTTCACGAGTTCCTCTCAGTCCGGTTCCAAATGAAAATTTCCGAACTATCGAGGTCACGAGTGTCAAGGTCATATATATATATACTGTATATACTGTATATATCATTTTTTGAGAATCGAGCAACACTATGTTTAAATAATTTTATAAAGGATTTGTTTTCAAATGCAAAGCTAAACTATTTGAACTGCTGCCTGTTTGCTTTTTAATTAAAGTCACATTTAGGGCATGATTTAATTTAGGAATAAAATAGCCCAGTTTTAGTTGTATGTACTAAATGATTTCTAACAACACACAGTATATCTGTAACTTTCTGACAATTGGATTAATGTTGCTTTCACACTGATTGTATTCCAATATTTATGTTCACTTTTATTCTTTGTTTCTCTCACCAGGGAAACTCCGGGCTGGGTTTCAGTATTGCAGGCGGCACTGATAACCCACATGTCGGTGAAGACCCAAGCATTTTTATCACCAAGATTATACCAGGTGGAGCTGCTGCTCAGGACGGCAGGCTCAGGTCAGGAGGCATATTTTTTTTTTAACACATACCTCATAATTTTGTTCTTATATGTTTCTTGGCAGCTGTTCTTAGAGGAGTGCAGGGTTAGTTGAACTTTCTACAAGATCGATCAGGATTAGTCATACTGTTAGTGTGGGTGGGATTACTAATATTTTTTGAAAGTGGAGAATTGGTCAAAAATCATATGTTGGAAAAATTGATTAAAATAACCTTAGGATCCAGAGGGATTGATCAGAGTTTGTTCAGGAGCAGGGTTGATTGGTCACATTTTCAGTGGAAATGGGTGGAATGGTCAAAATTCTTTTGGGAGCCAGCATGATCGTCACTAGAATTACAAAGAAAAGAGTTAAAACCTTTACCCATCCGGTCTGGAGAGTGTATGCAGGGAAGTGGTAGATCAGTGCTTAAGGCTTTGGGTTACTGAGCTGAAGAGCAGAAATTCAAGCCCAAGTATCCCCAAGCTACTGCTCTTGGGCCCTAGAGCAAGGCCCTTAAATCTCTGAGAGGTGCTGCATCATGGCTGACCCTGTGATCTGAAGCCAGCTTCCTAACATCGCTGTGATAAGCGAAGAAAGAATCTCACTGTGCTGTAATTTACAAATATAAAAGCACCTTAACCTTTAAATTTTTCTCTCCCCATCTTGTGCAGTGTAAATGACTGTATCCTGCGAGTAAACGATGTGAACGTGAGAGACGTCACTCACAGCAGAGCCGTGGAAGCGCTGAAGGAGGCAGGCTGCATTGTGAGGCTGTATGTTCGAAGAAGAAAGCCCAGTGCTGAGAAAATCGTGGACCTAAAGCTTGTCAAAGGTCCCAAAGGTAAAAGGATTATTTCTCATTTATTATCATGTACTGTATCTGTCTGTGTTAGACAATGAGTTATGACTTACTTTTTGAACCATTTCATTTTCGTTGTGCATACTGTCATTTATGCAAGCATTACTAAAGGACATTTCATATTACCGTAATTTCCGGACTATTAAGTGCACCCAAATATAAGCCGCACCCTCTGGATTTTAAAAATATTTTTATTTTGAACATAAATACACCGCACCTGTCTATAAGCCGCAGGTTTCTACATTGAAACTAATGAACTTTACACAGGCTTTAACAAAAGACCGTGACTGTTACACGGCTTGTATCTAAACAGTAGCCTACCAAGAAAGTCATTGTTTACTGTCTTTCTCCTTTCTTTCACAACAATTTCTCTCAGAAGTTTATCTTTTGGCATCGTCATGTGTTTAAAAATCACCATCGGTGAAGCTTTTCTCTCGATGCCGTGCAGCTCAGAACACAGGTGAACTGTGTTTTTTCATGCCCGGTTGTTTTCAGCTTGACGAATGATTCACATTTCCTGTTGACAGTCCAAGTGAGCGGCAGGTCAAACGTAAGAGGAACATCATCCATATTTATGATGTGGTGCGGCCCGATTCAGTGAGAGCGCATCTGATTTAATACAAAGAATTTCATTGGTTCACCTGAACCCGTCCGGCAATGTCATTGGTCTAATGTTATGGGGTTCAGTTTTTTATCTTGAAACTTGTAAAACCGAAAAAACCCTGGAAAAATCTATAAATTAGCCGCTTCACTGTTTAAGCCGCAGGGTTCAAAGCGTGGGAAAAAAGTAGCGGCTTATAGTCCGGAAAATACGGTACCTGAAATGAACTTTTTTGACTTTCTGGTTCTAAAAAGTGTAAATCTTATTTCACAAATCTGGGCTTATTGATTATCAGGTTTAGGCTTCAGTATAGCTGGTGGAGTCGGAAATCAGCACATTCCTGGAGATAACAGTATCTATGTCACTAAAGTCATCGAGGGAGGAGCTGCCCACAAAGATGGACGACTCCAGATTGGAGATAAACTTATTGCTGTATGATCACAAAATCATGAAATCTTAAAGTTTTATTATAAATGATTCACTTATTCTTGTTTAAAGAACATGTGTGTAGATTGTTTGTGTGTTTGTGTGTGTATGGGATGCAGGTAAATGTTGTTTGCCTTGAAGAGGTGACTCATGAAGATGCTGTGGCGGCCTTGAAAAACACGAGCGATGTAGTGTTCTTGAAAGTGGCAAAACCCACCAGCGTGTTCATGAACGACAGCTATGCTCCTCCTGACGTCACCAACTGTGAGTGTGTTCACACACGCCTTTACATGCCTGTGACCCCACCATCCGAATGTCCAACATACGCCCCTGGGTTTTTACGCGAAACTCATCACCTACTGTATATCAACTATTAAACAAAGCAGTTTTACAACCTGTCAGATCCTTGCGCCTGTAGTGGTGGTGTGAATCTTACAGATTGGTCATTTCTAGATTGCTGCCTTTGATCCAAGCAACATGTTGAAGTGATTCTCTGAATTTCTTTTCACACAACACATGACACGTGTGAGTAATCTCAGAAACTACTAATACTCAAGTCAGTGTCATCAGACACTAATACAAATTATTATATTTGAGTACTTGAATTATATCCTCAATTGCTTCTCAAGTATCAATTGTGTCATGTTTTAAGTTTCGAACTCATTTGTCGTATGTACGTATGACAGTTTGTACAATGAAAAGCTTAAGCGAGGCTGCAAGCAAACTACAAAGAACTACAGATAAAATACTTGTGTGTGCGGGTTGCCGGAGTATAAAATAATTTTTTTTAATTACTGAAAAATAAACTGTTATTTACCTACTGCACTAAAGCAACAATGGCTATTAAAAGATTTACAGGCACATGGTCACACATGGTAGACTACTATAGCAAACCGAGGCAAAATGTCTTGCTACAAATCAGTGCTACAGATATTGCTTAATTATTAAATGTCAAACTCAAATAAAACAAAACATGTTTGTTTATTTCCCGTTCCTTTTTTCATTTATGTTCAAAAGGAAACCAGGTGAAACTTAAAAAAAAGCAAAAAAATGTGTGTATATATATATATATATATATATATATATATATATATATATATATATATATATATATATATATATATATATTTTTTTTTTTTTTTTTACATATATGACATATTAGCATGAGTTACATTTTATAAAAATAAGTAATATAGTCTTTAAGTAATATATTCTTTAAGTGGCTAATGTGTAGAATAAAGCATGTAAAAGTGTGCTATCTTAGTATCAAAGATAGTGTAATAGGTAAAGTGAAAGGACTCAATTCTAAAAGTTGATTATATACAAATAACATCATGTCTCTTTTGCAATTATTTAATTATTAAGGGCGGAAAAATTGAATTGTTTGTGTTAATAGTTAGTTATATAAAGTGCATTTACATGAATACCTGTAATTTGCTGCTGTTGTAAAAAAAAAAAAAAAAAGAAAACAAAAGAAAAAAAAAAGATTAACCTCATGTGACCAATAAGAATCAAGCTTTGAAGATGGCTGTGGTCTAATTTATAATAATAATATATAAATAATAACTATAAATAATATCCAGTTCATCACCTGAGTAATGCATTGCATTTTGCTCAGGGGCAACCAATCCATTCCCCAGGCTATTTTAGGGAGGTGTTAAAATAAAAATGATGTAGCGAAGCATTGGAAGTGATCCAGTTCCCCAGGGCTCACCCTCGGTTCTAATGCCAGCCAAAAGCAGTGGTGCACAGCGCTTTATTTTCAATGCCCCCAGAATTGATTTACTTTCTACAAAAGTGCTGAGTGATTGTAATCGATGACACAGCACCTCGCTGAGCATTAGCATAGGTCTGAACACACATTCTGCCATTAAAGCCTAAAGGCATCAAGGGCAAAAAAACAAACTTAATCAGAAGGAAAAAAATTCTATCTAACATCCGGTATATAGAGTGAGTACTGTGTGTGTGTGTGTGTGTGTGTGTGTGGTGAGAAGACTGACAGTGTGTAACTGTCTTAATCGCTTTTCGGACAGAGGGTGACGTTTCTTCCAGTTAACGGTGCTGAGCTTCTTCTTGGAAAGCTTAAACTGAGGGAATTTATTTTGGCTTTAGTGTTTTAGTGCCAGTGATACTATCCAATTACATTTCAGCTCCTCTCTCTCGGGAGTAATGCTGTGCCTCTACATGAGCAGTTTTATGAGGATTGTAGAAAATAGGCTTGCTCTTGTGTTTGGCATCAGGGCAGTGTGTCTAGAGATGAGGAAAAAACGTAACATTGTAATGTGGAAATTGACACAGGCAGAGACACACCCTTTCTGTAAACCTTCAAGGGCTTCTTATTTTAAGCACTTTTGTACTTTTGCCTGCATGGACAGCTATAAAAATGTTTTATAATCATTTATTTAACAGAAAGAAAAAGGTGGACTTTGATCCTTGACCTTGATTTTTAACTTTATTAACGCTTTATTACTCACATTTGTACGTGCTAAAAGTGGTGGATGAAGTACACAAAACATTTTCCTGAGTTAAAGTAGAGATACACATGGTCAAATATAAGTAAAAGTGCTCCTTTTAAACTTTCACTTGAGTAAAAGTACAAAATATTTCCATTTAAAAGTACTTATCCAAATTACAGTGATCGATTATGGCTATAACGTCTTATCATTTTTGTCACCAGACTCTTTGCTTTAATTAACTAAAAATAATTAGATGAAAAGACTAATGTTACTCTTAGCACATCAGTCTATTGATAGAATGATATTAATGAGTCAAACACTAATTGATATCTATTAAAATTATCATGAGACCAAAACCTTCTTTTCAATGACTTAAAAAAATCATGCAATTAAGGCCATGGCTGTAGTGGTAATTTAAAGTCAGGAGTTTCTTCCATCATTTATTACTCAAAATGTTCTGCTTACTGTTGAACTGATTTTGAACTGTATGTTCATGCAATGTAGATACCACCAAGCGGCAATCAAAGCAAGCGCTATTAAAGGATATTTGACTTTAAAATGTAGTGAAGTTAATGTAAATGTTTCTCCAAATAAAAATACTTTAAAGTACAGATACATGAAAAAGCTACTTAAGTACAGTAACGAATTACATTTACTTTGTTACTGTCCACCACTGACCTGCTGATTTAGGAAGCAGCTGCAGACTGCATTAAATCATACAGCTACTGGTCAAGAATTGTAGATAATGTTTACAGCAACATCAGAATATTAAAAAAGAGTGATCTCTGTGGGTATAAATGTGGCGTGGTTGTTGGTGGCAGATAGGCTGGTTGGAATATTTCAGAAAGTGCTAACCTCCTAGTATTTTCACACACAACAGTTTACTTAGTATGAAAGAAAAAAAAAACTTCTGAGTAAGGGACTCATCTGAGCTGAAAGGAAGTTCATAGTAACTCAAATAAGCATTCTTCACAACCGTGGTGTTCAGAAAAGCATCTCAGAATGCAACAAAAAATCCTTAAAATGGATGGACTACAGCAGAAAATACCTTTGGGACCGTTTACTCATTACAGCTGCCCAGTTTGGATGAGTCTGTGCCCATGATAGCTTCAGATTCTGGTTCTCGGCTGCTTGGAGAGAAATCCAATGTAGCCTTCTGCTGTTGTAGGCTGAGGTGCTTTTCTGATCTGCATGTAAAGTGGCCTGGTCACTCTAGAAACTCTGACTTGTCTTATTAGCAAGACATTTCCACCCACAGAACTCTTAATTGTTTAGTGTTTTTCCATTTTTCAGTGTTTTCCAGGAAATTAGCAGTTATAAAATATTTATACAAGCCGATCTCGTACCAGCATCCACACCACGTTCAAAGTCACAAAGATCACATTTTTCTTTCATTTTGAAGTTTGATTAGAACATTAAATTAAACTCTGCGTCTGCACATTTTTGCATTGTGTTGCTGCTGCATGATTGGCTGATTAGAAAACTGCATCAGTGTGCAGGTGTACAGATTCTAATGAAGTGAATGGTAAGTGTGGAGCTTAAATAAAAAAAATAAAAAAAACATGGATATTTTTATTGTCATATGTTAATTTGATTAGATAGCCACATTAGCAGTTGCTGAAGTGACCGCTGTGTTTACATTTCAAATGTGGATCAATTTTTGTACGTTTCAGCCTATTCTCAGCACATGGAAAATCATATCAGCTCCCCAAGTTATCTGAGCCAGCCTACAACGCCAGCTACGCCTTCACGCTTTTCCCCCATATCCAGAGGCTTGCTGGGAGATGATGAGCTCACGAGGTACCCCTCTTCTTTCCTCACGTTATATGAGTTGCTCTTGCCCTGCCTCTCAGCTTTAACTTGCGCATCCTATGCCTGCTCCTTAGCTGTGAATTTATTTTAAATCAGCCTCAATACTACAAGTTTGACTTGACACAGCTGGTAGAATGTGTTCCTTCTGCCCTTTAGCTGTGACTTGGGTGTTACATTGCACTATATGTTTTATTTCTAGGCATGCTTTCTCTCTCTCTCTCTCTCTCTCGCTCTCTCTCTCTCTCTCTCTCTCTCTCTCTCTCTCTCTCTCTCTCTCTCTCTCACACACACACACACACACACACACACACACACACACACACACACACACACATTCGCACACGATTTTTCAATCTTTTTGTTTCTGTTCATCAATCTTTATCTGCTTCCTCTCTGCCAGTGCAACCTAGGCAGCTTTTTAAATCGGTACAGATATCTACTGACTACAGGCCATGAAAATGGTGGTATCTTTCTTTCTCTGTCAGAATGAAGCTGTCCAAGGTCATTAGTGCTCTCAGTCTGCACTTTGTCATTGTCCAATAGACCTCACTGCTCTTTATTGCACTCTGGCGTAATTAAATTATACAGACGTACATTTACATTTGCGGCATTTAGCAGACGCCCTTGTCCAGAGCGACGTACAAAAGTGCTTTGAGTCTCTAGCAATGAATAAATCTACACTGGCACGCAAGATTACAAACTTAATATAAATTATCTATAACTCTTGATTTTTACAAAGCAAACTTGGAAAGTGCTAATTTAAGTGTTTCAGGAAGAGGTAGGTCTTCAACCGTTACTTAAAGATAGTCAGGGTCTCCGCTGTTCGGACATCTAGAGGAAGTTTATTCTACCACCTCGGTGCCAGAACAGAGAAGAGCCTTAAAGTATGGTTACCTCTCATTCTGAGAGAAGGTGGTACCAGTCGTACATACATACGTTTGTATATATGAGTTCTTTACACTAATTGCAATGCATATTAAATTATTAAACTCAATTTCATATATATACTGTTTTCTTTTTTATATATGAATATTGCCACATTTGAGGTAAAATTGGTTACATTTTATCAGAATCTTTTCTCTTGTTCCAAGCTGATAGATGCCACATTCTAACCTGAAAACCATAACAATAGTATCCTTCAAATAAGTTACAAAAATGTATGAAGCCTATAAGGACATGCATTTGAGGAATAGCTGATGAGTAAAGCACAGTGTTAAAGCCAGTATGTTATGATTCGGTACCTCAACAATGATTTTACTGTAATTGACAGTAATTACTGAAATTTAGTAAATACTGAAATTTACTGTAATTTACTTTTAATTTTTAATCCCTCCTGCAGTGTGTGCAAACCTGGTGAAAAACTACAGAAAACATTTGACCTCTGTAATTGCACACAAAGGCTACTGTACCAAATATTAACATTGACTTTCTCAGGTGTTCAAATACTTATTTGCAGCTGTATCATACAAATAAATAGTTAAAAAATCATACATTGTGATTTCTGGATTTTTAGATTATTTAGATTATTTAGATTTTTAGATTATGTCTCTCACAATGGACATGCACCTACGATGAAAATTTCAGACCCCTCCATGATTTCTAAGTGGGAGAACTTGCAAAATAGCAGGGTGTTCAAATACTTATTTTCCTCACTGTATATATATATATATATATATATATATATATATATATATATATATAGAGAGAGAGAGAGAGAGAGAGAGAGAGAGAGAGAGAGAGAGAGAGAGAGAGAGAGAGAGAGAGAGAGAGAGAGAGAGAGAAAGATAGAGAGAGAGAGATAAATAGCTAAATTAAATGTCTTTCGTTTTTATGTTCGTAAAACTTTTACTATAGACTACAAGTACATGATGGCATTTGAGTAAGAAAGAGTAAGAAAGGGCAGCAGTATCCACATGGCATGTGAGGATGTAAAATTCATTTTGAGCCTGATTTTGAGTGCAGCTTAGCACATTATATTGCAGTCTATTACAATTCATGTCTGTTTTATTAGAATTCTTCAATATGAGCTGCTAGTCAGCATGACCACAGATGGCTGAGCTGTGTTCTGGTAATGGTTGGAAAAAGGATTGGCGGGGGGTTTCATATCGAACACTCTAGTATCTTTAATCCACTTTAATGGAGGTATTTCTTATCAAGAGAGTGCCGTCATAAAATTTGTCATGCATTTAAATTAATTGGGGAAAAAAAATCTAATGCTTCTATAGTCCAACCCATACATGAAATTCAAACATGGCAATATTTAAACTAAGACTTTGGAAAGCCATTGAATCATTGAGATGTGTTCTACAAGGACTTACATTACATTCTCTGCACTTAGATTGCACTTTTTGTTGATGGATTTTGTTCAGTTATTTTCATAGTGGGGCGGTGAGTGAATGTCCTGGAAGGAGAAAAAAGTCGTAGTTGTTCTGCCATCTAGAGGCTCAGACGGAGCAATAATCTTTCCAGTTCTCTCTTTTACTTATTTGTTTGGTTGTTGAATCAATATTTGTAGCTTTTCAGTTAATTATAGCATATGCAATAAAGGGAGATGGGGATTTTTTACTGTGTGATCTAGTTAATCTAATTTCAGCACTATCACTGTTTGTCCACTTTAGTGGATGTCCACTAGATGGAGACATAGTCATTGACAGAAAATAAATAGCCATAGACCTATAGCATCATTAAGGCAAAGGCTTTGTTTACAATGAATCATGTTATAAATTATGTGCATTTATGCATTTAGTAATTGTGTTTTCCCATGAAAGCTTGCAAAGAGGATATAGGAATAAGTGTTTAAAAGATTACATATACATTGGCAATCGTTTCATGATTGGCAATGTTTTTGCAGAGTCCTTGTCAGAAATTTGAATTCTTGTATGCAAACACTTCTTTTAACTAAATGAATATCTATATGGGTTAACATCCAAGAATTCAAATTCACTTTACAAATGACACATTGACACTTTATTAACTATAATATTGCACATTTACAAGTTATAGTACTTAATTTGCTGTACTTTGCAGTTTGTTTAATTGTACAAACCAGACATTTTTAAGTGGAGGAGTGGTAGCTCAGTGGTTAAGTTGCTGGGTTACTAATCAGAACATCTGGGGTTCAAGCCCTGGTATTGCCAAGCTCCCGCTCTTGGGCCGTATTATGGCTAACCCTGAGCTTTGACTCCAGCTTCCAAGTAAGAAAGTTGCGAAGAAAGAATTTCACTGTAGTGTAATTCATATATGACAAGTGAAGGCTATTCTATTCTACATCCTGTACAGAATGTCTCTGTATGTTGTAGCATTACGGTTTGCCTTCACTGGAACTAAAGGGTGAAGTTTCTTCACAACAAAGTGACTTCCATAATTACATTACTTATCATGATGGAATGGAAAAACTCGAATGGCCTGCACAAAGCCCTGTCCTCAAATGCAGTGCCTGACATCAATGCCTGAGCTCACTAATGCTCTTGTGGCTGAATAAACACAAAAGTATCCCACAGTCACGATCCAAAATTTAGTGGAAAACCTTTTCAGAAAAGTGGAGGTTCTTATAACAGCAATGATTGGCTAAGTCTGGAATGGGATGTTCAAAAAATACATTTGGGTGAAATGGTTAGGTGCGCACAAACTTTGGCCATAACCGTACGTTAATCCATTTTTTAAATGTTTACTCGATAACATATGTAGCACTGGTATAATATAAAAAAAATCTACCCGTCTTACCACCTTGTCCAAACAGGGAGCCTAGGAAAGTGGTTTTACACCGTGGCTCCACAGGGCTTGGCTTCAACATTGTGGGTGGAGAGGATGGAGAGGGTATCTTCATCTCCTTTATCCTGGCTGGAGGGCCTGCTGATCTCTGTGGAGAACTGAGGAAGGGAGACCGCATCATTTCTGTAAGAATCATAGAGAGCTCATAGAGATTTCTGCCAACTCTTACACGTTCCCTTTTGTGTCATGTCTTCACGTGTGTGTATGTGTGTGTTGCAGGTAAATGGGGTGGATCTCCGCAGTGCGACTCATGAGCAGGCAGCTGCTGCTTTGAAAAATGCTGGTCAGACCGTCACCTTAGTGGCTCAGTACAGACCTGAGGGTAAATATATGACTTCTTAGGTGGTCAAATCCAGAATTATTGGTAGCGTTTATGATAAGAACATTGCACACCACTTTGGAAGAACTACAAGTTCTAACCAAAAACTATTATAATCTAAACATATATAGTAAAGATATTGGCAGCACCAAAGAATATTTAAAATAAATTGTCCCAAATATGATTAAACAGTAATTTGTTTTATTCTCATGCTTCTTTTACATGTAAGATATATTTACCTCTATAACGATAGAGGAAAAACACATAAATCTAGCCACTTAATCTCTAAAATAAAGTGTGTTAGAGTGTTAACTGGTTAGATATTATAGAATAATGCTCAATGCTTTATTCTTCCAAGAGGAGCTGTCACCAAATATTCATTTTAGAAACCTCAAATATACGCATAAATACCCTAGACAAATACTCAAATTCTTTGATTTGTTTCTAAATTAATATCACTCATTGCATGTTTATTTTGCTGATCATTAATGAAAGATGCCAGATATTTTGGAATTTACTATTTACTGTGCTTTATATCATTATCATTGATCATCTTATAAACGGGCGAAGAAAAAGAAAATGTATGTAACAAACACAAACACAGGATTTGACTAATATGTCGACATACATTTTCTTCATTATCAGACACATCAGCTAGGACTGTTATCAGCAGTGGCCTCTCTGTCTTTCTATTTACTCTTAAGTCTATTGATGATCATTGCATGACTGCCTTCATTAAACACCATGAAATTTGCATTCAGGCCATACACAGAAAGCTTGCATGTTTAATAATTTTTTATCATATCTTTAATGGGAGTTTTTGATGAACATTGCGATGTCTTAAAACTGGGAGATAATAGCATGGCTGCTTAAGCTCCATTAGATGAGGTCATTAGGGTAGGGCTGCATTGATTAAATACGCTATTATTACCTACTACATTAGAAAAAGATGAGTGCTTATAAAAAAAGAAAAAAGATGCATAGAAAATTCAGTGGGGGGAATTGTAAAAAAAAAAAAAAAAGAGATATTAATGTGTTGAAGGTGATTGGATGTTTTTGTAATTAAAGCATGCATAGAGCATATTCGGTGGTGTGAAAACGTGTTTGCCCCTCTCCTGATTTCCTATTTTTTTGCATGTTTGCCACACTTTAATGTTTTAGACCTTCAAACTAATTTAAATATTAATCCAAAACTACATGGCCCTTTGTGAAAAAGTGTTTGCCCCCCTGTTAAAACTGTGGTTTATCACACTTGAGTTCACTTTCTCTAGCCACCCAGGCCTGGTTACTGCCACAGCTGTTCACAATCAAGAAATCTCTTAAATAGGCCCTGCCTGACACCGTGAAGTAGACCAAAAGGTCCTCAAAAGCTAGACATTGAAATGAGAAAGAAAGTAATTGAGATCTATTAGTCTGGAAAATGTTATAAAGTCATTTCTAAAGATTTGGGACTCCAGCAAACCCAAGGAAGAGCCATTATTCACAAATAGCAAAAACATTGAACAGTGGAAAACCTTCCCAGGAGTGGCCGGCTGACCAAAATTACCCCAAGAGCACAGCGACGACTCCAAGAGGTCAAAAAAGATCCCACAACAACATCTAAAGAACTGCAGACCTTACTTGCCTCAATTAAGGTCAGTGTTTTTGATTCCATCATAAGAAAGAGAGACTGGGCAAAAAAGGTCTGCATGGTAGAGTTCCAAGACGAAAACCACTGCTGAGTAAAAAGAACATAAAGGCTTGACTTAATTTTGAAAACATCTTGATGATCCCCAAGACATTTGGGAAAATACTGTGTGGACTGACTAGACTAAAGTTTTTGAAAGGTGTGTGTCCCATTACGTCTGGTGTAAAGACACCACATTTCAGAAAAAGAACATCATTCCAACAGTAAAATATGGTGGTGGTAGTGTGATGCTCTGGGGCTGTTTTGCTGCTTAAGGACCTAGAAGACTTGCTTTGATAAATGGAACCATGGATTCAGCTGTTTACCAAAAAAATCCTGAAGGAGAATGTCCAGTCATCTGTTCATGACCTCAAGCTGACGCGAACTTGGGTTCTGCAGCAGGACAATGATCCAAAACACACCAGCAAGTCCACCTCTGAATGGCTGAATGAAAAACAAAATGAAGACTTTGGAGTGGCCTAGTCAAAGTCCTGACCTGAATTCTATTGAGAAGCTGTGGCTTGACCTTAAAAAAGGCGGTTCATGATTAAAAACCCCCCAATGTGGCTGAATTACAACAATTTTGCAAAGATGAGTGGACCTAAATTCCTCCACAGCGCTGTAACAGTTCATAGTAGCATAACATTTTATTATTTACCACTTTTAAGTGACCTCCATTTTACTTTGGCTATTTGGCAGATCTTAACTGTGTTAAAAATGAGAAGTAAAACAAGCACTACATGAGGCCAATTGGGGCAGTAATCACTTCGCACCATGTGCAACCAGGGTCATTAGCGCCCCCTGGACCGCCTAGTTTGCCTATGCCTAGAAACGGTGCTGCTGATGTAAACCACAAACACAGCTGGATTGCTGGTGTTAACCAAAAAGTTGTGTACGTTATTAAGTTTAACCATCCTTTAAGCCATAGTCTTTAGTCTTTCTGTAGTTTGAAATATACGATTGGGAATTAGGTGATCACGCTAACTGCATGACTAACTAGATTGTTAACATTGTTTTGGAGTACAGAAGTTAGAAGCTTGTCAGCAATCAGGTGTCTACAGAAGTACTATTTTTACTGAATGAAACAATACAAGTATTCCTCAGTAAATGGTTATAATTTAGCTGATTTTGTTGATTTAGTTTTCTTGGTGCTGTGGGTGTGTTGAATACTGCTGTGAAGGATATGAAAGATTTTGGATCTAAAATACTGCGTTAAAGTCTCGCCCTCGCTTCAGTGCGTAATCACACCTGGAGACCTTGTACTAAAGAACTGTTTCACTGAAGATTTCTTCATTGCATCTCTGGGATATTTTTCCTTCCCCTGGCTTTCTCTTTAGAGATTGAAAGCTTTATCTTTTTTGCATTTAAGAAGAGATTAGAGATCATACGCTCACACAGCAATATACACCTTTATTGTATATTATGTTCCTTTGTCCATATCATTTAGGGCTGCTAACCAGGGTGGTGCATTTAGTAATTTATGTGCTCATTTTTTAAACAATATTTTGAGCTCTACGGACCTAAAAGACAATGGTACTGTGCTTTTTTCAGTCTTTTTCATGTGGTGTGAATAGTGTGTATTTGTTCATTGAAGAATGCAGTAGAAAGCCATTTTATTCATAATGGCCTTTGAAAATAAAATGAAGACATAGCTTAGCTCCTGATGCTAGGAACAAGAGATCAATTAATCTTAATTAGTGGAACAAACTCTTTAAAGATTTAAAGGTTAATAGTTTTGGGGACCAAAAACTAGAAGGTACCTGGAACTGGCAAAAAAAACAAGCAACGTAGATCTATTTTTAGCGTGATGTTGCAAACTTGATGGTTTAATTATGAGCGTGTGCTGGTCGCTGAGGACCAGGTGGCTGAGCACTGATATAGCTCCATTTGGTGTTTTTTGTCGTGACTTGGATCAGCTTTGTTTCTAAACCCAGTGAAGTGCTGAAGCCTTGCTTCAATAAAGAGATTGCAGGCTTGGAAATGGTGTTTATGAGAGTGTCACGGGTCAGGTGGTGGTCCAGCAGAGTTTTGGCTTGAGACATCCTCTGTGATCTAATTAAAGGTATGCGCACATGGTCCTGTCACAGCGATGCCATGCGCGTGTCTGAGTGCTTGTTTATTTGTGTTGAAGTTGGACGAAGTTTCGTGAAAGCTGTGGTCTTAGCATGGCTCCTGAGTCTGACTTCCTGTGCCCATGCCTCTCCTCTTTCGGCCAGCTCAGGTTTATAGGTTGCTCCCACAATCTTGCTGCTTAACAAAGGGCTTGGTGCCCCAAGTCTTAGCTCACCAGCCTGGCTGGGATGGAATCGGAGGCTTTAAGAGGGCTGTGCAATCACAGCTATTTTTGTAAGCCTCAAGACAGCATGGTGCATGGGGCAGAAGTCGACACAGTAGGGGTAGTCATTTATGTCATTTTCTCTTCTTGCACTTTTCTAGTGCCTTTATTTGTCCAGGCTTCCTTCAAGAAGAGGGAAGTAAGGATTTCAAAGCGGATGATTATTTTGTGTAGGGTACTTGTAGACAATTATTATTTATCTGTCATTTTCAGCTAATGCTATATAGTGTATCTTAGATAGATAATTATCTTATCATTTAAGTAATTACTGTTCAATTGATGTCTCATCTTTTTAGCAGAATGGGAAAACTGCATTTTGAATGTGTATAGACATTGTCCCTGTCCTCAGAATAGACATCTTTTTTTTTAATAGATAAATAAAGATATTTGCTTTCTTAGATTCTAGAATAATATTCCATTTTATACTATATCCTGTCTTGCAGAAGCTAAAGCAGAAACGTAACTGTTGTGTAAGCCACAGAATAACATGAGGAGCTTTGGTCACGCTCGTCTCGATAGCGTTTCATTAGCACTTTTAGCACTGTTGTGCTGGCTGAGCTGGGTGTGGGCTCAGGTGTGTGGAGGTCTCAGCGTTTCTCCTGTGGGAGTTCTGCAGTGGAACAGTGCTGTCTTACTTGTCGCCATGAGCTAGGCTTGGACGCCTAATCAAGCAGGAGATTGTGCAGACGAAGCACAGAGCCAAATTCAAAATCTTTCAGGGATGAATCCAGAGCGTTATACTTTACTGCTTTTGTTTTTGTTATTATGGAATTATTTTTGACTTTCCCCTAAAAGAATGTAAAAAGACGGCTGTTTGCTTTCACCTTTCCTTCAAAAGCTTCACCACCTGCTAAGAGTCCCATTATCTAAGGGTCCTGTTTTGTGTCTGTAGACAGGCAGAGCACAGCCAACATCCAAAAGCACTCTGCTTTGATCTGTAAAACTTAATGGCATTGAGGATCAGTACTTCAGTCGCACTCTTATCTCTGTGTGATGTCTAGAGCTGAGGGAAGTGCATGCTTTTTTTGTCCTCTACATGTTTACTGTTTGTAAAAACCCGACTTACTTAAACACATGAATATTGAACCCTGCTGAGATGGGACTAAGGGTTTGATTTAATAATGTGATGGAAGAAAATGCAATATTTGTAAATTTTATTGCATTAAAGGGCACTCTCTGTGCATCACAAACAAAGCCAGTGCTGTCAAAACCACGTATTAATCTGCATATTCCTCAAGAATGTCTGGAAAATTCCTTCTCCGAGCATGCCTGTCAACTCGACTATTTAAAAATCTGTGATTATAAAGTGCTGAAACGCATTAGCAGCGGCAGCGCTAAGACTTTAACACACTGTCACACTCTGGGAAAATTTCTTTTTATGTGTAAAGGAGATGAGTAAAGAATTAGTCAATATTGTGTGTAGAAGAAGATGGGCTTTTGCATTGCATTACCTTGATGGGAGACTAGGTAGAAACTGGGAGAAGGTACAGTACTGAAGATGATTATACAAGATTAAGAAGAATGACCTTTGGTGGAATTGAAGCTTTGATGCCTTTGATACATTATTGTAATGTTAAATCACTCTTCTTCTTCAGGGTTTGTACTGAGACTCAGATCTTTAAGATTACCATCAATTTCATCATCGCATGTGTTTCCTGAATGTCTACTGCAATATTTATAGGATAGAGCTCCACCGCTTCATTTTCTCAAATACAAAAGCTATTTAGAAACGAAAGAATGTGTTATTGATCAGTCTGTAGATTTTATTTTAAATGCAGTCTGGATGAAAGTGTGCTCTAATATTTCATTTTGATGGATGAACGCTCTTTCCCTCTCTGGCTCTTGTGTATTTCCAGGGAATTGACTCTAATCTGAAAAGGATTAGCTGTTTCTTCTAGTGAGCTGTAGCTTTGCGGTGCTCTTGGCCTGGGATTGGTGGGTTTGTTTTATGTTCTGCTCTCTCCCTTCGCCTTTGGAAATTTTTTAATTTCTCACACAACACTGGAATGTGTGAACGCAGCTGGAGCATCACACCGCGCAGCCCATGAAGATCGCATTTGTTCCTATTTTAAGCGTTTCAGTCTGCACCAGACACGTCACTGATGCATTAATGCAATGTAAATTCCAGCTTGTGAGCAACTTAGTCCATGTTTCAAATCTGTTTCCATTTTTTTTTTAGTTGAAAGTGAGTGAAATCCATGACCACCGGAGAAAGACAGAGACAGCTGAAATCTCAAAAGTACACTTTCTGTATGGTGGGCACTTTGATTAGAACTCACACCCTTCAGGGACTGTGCAAAGAATAGGTTTGTAACGTAGTTATTGCATGCTATTATTCTCTTTTTTATAGCAAGATGGGGCAGCAAATTACACACGAGCATACGTTTATTCACTATTTAATGTCATATTTAGTGAAAGTTTCCTTATTCGATTGCTACAGACAAAAATAGCCTCAGGAACAAAAAGGCAAAAGGTTTTTGAACATTTTACATCCAGACAGTTTGGCAAAAAAGTAGTTATGCAATTACTGTGATATGATAACACTGTTCTTATATTTTAGTATATAATCATCATATACTATATTCCAGTGTGTGTTGAATTCATTAATGGTGAGTTTCATTAGTAAGCTAGAGCATTTGCCTGGAAAGGGGGAGTGGCTAAAAGGGGGCGTGTTTAGTCTCAATCTAAACTAATGGAAACTTCAGATTTCTTTACATGGACATCAGTAGTATTGTACATTTGCTTCAGATATGTTCATTCCAGGCACGAAATGCTAAACATTATTTAAAACAAGGACATTTTAGTATACATGAGCGGGACTATAATCTTAATTACATGCAGCACAGCCGTCACTGGCTGTTTGAGCATGTTGCATCACTGCTCTCATTTCCCTAACGTTGTGCAATCCCGAGGGATTGAGGGTCTGCATGAGCCGCTGTTCTCTGTGAGCTCCTCTTCATATTAATGCTGTGAGATTAGTTTTATCTGCATCGATTTTTCACTATAGTTTTGATCTTGCTTCAATTTTATGTGACATAATGGTTCGTAATGGCTCTTTTTTTTTTACAAAGATTGTGGAGAAATAAACTTTTAATAGTGCCATTGTGTAGGTGGATAGAAGAATATTGGTCCCCTTGTGAGCTCTGGATGCCGAATTTAGATTATATAGATATTTTTGCAGAAAGAACGTTAGCTATGCAGGGGTCAGTTGCTTTTTTTTTTTTACTGTCTTATTTTTCTGAACAATTCAATTCGAGTATATAAGATATGAGGCTTTGGTCGTTGCTTGTTTAAATTGACCTGATAATAATAGGATGTTGCACAGTTTTGTATAGGAGGATTGTTCCTTGACATTTTATTCAGTGATATATGAGACAAAAAATTTGAGTTATTAATCACCAAGAAACAGTGCATGGTACATAGTAGCGCTGTAAAGGAAGGGTGAGGTAGAGATGAGCCAATGGGAACCCTAGGGAATGAAAGTTGTCCAAAAGAATAACAAGTGTTCATCGAAGGGCCGCAAATGGCATTAATATTAAAGCAGAAATGAAAGATATCATACAATTATGCAGAATCATAGCATAATTAGGTTATAAACTGTTGTAGCACACAAACTGACTTAACGTGAACAGGGGGTGGGTGTGCGCGCACACACACACACACACACACACACACACACACACACACACAAAAAGAGCTGGGAGGGGCATGAGTGCCTGTGTGTAGTTCATTAGCATCTGTTATGGTGCCCTGCTGTAGGTTCTCAGAAAGAGGCTTTACGCCTAGCTACTAGAAGTACAAATTCTCTCTCTCTCTCTCTCTCTCTCTCTCTCTCTCTTGCGCACACACACCCATCGAGCACATAGTTCATCGAGCACATAGTTCAGCTAAGCGTGAATTGGGAGTTGGCCTTCAGCACCACAGCATCTTTGCTCTCGCACATGAGTGAGTAGTAGCAGAAAGGCTTTCACTGTGCTCTCATCCATACTTTTATCTGAACCACTCGACCCGCAGAGAGCAAAGAGAAATGTGAGTATGAAGGATTAAATGACTAAATAGATTTATCAGTGGATAAAAGATTGCAGTGAACCTGTTTGAATTCTGTTTAATTCTGATTGGATGTCTGTCTCGTGCTTGTATTTTTTTGTGGGAAATTACGACTGCTTTTGCTGGGAGTTTTTTTCTGGTGTTTATTCTTTTTTTTGAGCTAATACATTTTTTTTTTATTATATTTTACTTATATTGCAAGAGATATTGCAGTTTCTATTGTCTCACAACAGTGCAGGAAAGGGCATTAGCAAACAAATTGGGTTAAGGCAATTAAATAATTCATTGAGAACATTTTGGCTGTCTTGCAAGAGTACAACCTTTTCACATGCTGCAGCTAAGAGTCAGTCAGAACAGCTAAATGTACCAGACTGTCCTCCGGTTTTAATGAATCTGTTTGATATCATTATCACTTTAGCAGTAAACAGTACGAGCTGCTCAGCGGTGCATGTGTGTATATTCATGTAAGGTAATTGTCAACAAAAAGTTCAAGTACTTTGTTTTGGTAGTAGTGTAATGTTCTCTCTTTCTTTCTCTCTCTCATTTACTTTCTCTCTTAGTCTCCCTGCTTCGCTTCTGTTCTGTCTATTTTAATTATTAATCATGCATCACACATGATAAACTGTAATTACTCCACTGCTTGTTTTTTCTTTTTCTATTCAGAGTACAGCCGCTTTGAAGCTAAAATCCATGATCTCCGTGAGCAGATGATGAACAGCAGTATCAGTTCAGGCTCTGGTTCGCTTCGCACCAGCCAGAAGAGGACGCTCTACATCAGGTGAGATCTCCCTCGGTTCTCTGATAATTAAACCGTGCCTCTTGTGAACTGTCCTGAAGGTCAAATCACCTTGTGTTGTATCAGCAGTGACATTTTCACAGGTTTCTTCAAGCTTGGAACTTTCACTATATTGTTACAGATTTTGTGTTTCTATTATTATATATTATATTGCATATCAACATTTAAAAACAAGAAAATGTCTGAGTTTTTAATTAGCTGTATGCTTTTTAATATATATTAGGGATGCACCGAATATTCGGCCACCGAAAACTTTCGGCCGAAAATCGCCCAAAAGTGCATTTTCGGTTTTCGGCCGAAAGACTTTGATCACCGAAAAACACGTCCGAAACAGTTTGTTGTGATGACGCAAACAGAAACCGCGGCCTGCACGTGCATGTCTAAAACAACATGTCTGCGGTGTGGACGTATTTCAGTATATCTGAGAAAGACCCACGGAAAGCGATTTGCAAAACATGTAATGCCGAAATTTTAAGAGGAGGCGCGTCTGCAAAGACTTTCTCCATGTCGGGTTTAATTTATCACCTGAAATCCAAACATCCCGATCGCTATGCTGAATATGAGAGGAACGCGGCACAGAAAAGCAAAACCCCTCCGAGCATGCGCACTCCGTCTGTGGTGAATGTTTTGAAAAGGCAGGAAGTTTCCCAGTGATAGTGTTGTATTGTATCTTTAAGCGGTTGCACTTGTTCTGAATGCACTTTGTTTTTATGAAACAACATATTTAATTTTACAACCTTTCAGCAGGCCAGAGGGCCTGTACATTATTATTTAATGTACACATGAGTGCATTTAAGTTAAACATTTAAGTTTGAATTTTAATTTATTTTATCCTGTGCATTGTTGCAATGTGCTATAAATAAATATTTTCATAATTTGTAATTGATTTATTCTTTAAAACTTTAATATTGATTTATGCAATTGAAATGCCTTGATTTTAGTAAGGTTAGTACACAGTCATAGCCATAAATGCAATTGTAATAATAATTGCCATAATTTCTTTCGGTGTTTCAGTTTTCGGCCTTGCTTTCCTCTTTTTCGGTTTTCGGTTTTGGCCAAGAATTTTCGGTGCATTCCTAATATATATGGTTATACCACAAACACGTTTGAATTCTTGAATCTGATTGGTCAGAGGCTGTTCAGTGACAGCAACCCAGGCAGGATTTTTGGCAACAAGGCAAGTCACAGTTTTATATTTATAAGCTCATTCTCATACATTATTATTTATATAGCAACAACTCAAACTGGGACTCAAATTGCAGACAATCAGCGTGAACATTTACAGGGCGAAATTTGGGGATAGAGTCTCCAGTTTCATTGCTTCGAACAGTCAGAGTAAAGCCACAAGGAAGTGTTTAGGACAGAGGACATTTTTGTCATTTTTAAAAAGATACTGTAAAACAGAGGACATTGATCGAATCAGTATTTAAAGCTGTTAAATTAATTAAAAACAAACACTTGTTTTACTGAGATTTTTATAACATGAAATGTAATTAAGAGTAGATACAACGTACAATACTTTAATAAGGGAAAACATGTAATCAATATGTTAGAATTGCTGCTCTATAAGAACAACAAAACACTTGGGATGTGCAATAGTTGATAAATGTATTGCCTTTGATTAATTTCCTAAGAAAAAAAAAACACCTGGTAATGTTTATTGTAATAATCGAACCGCAATGATTTCTTAAAAGTGCAGAAACATTGGTTCTAAAAAATCTCAATATGGAGATTCTGCTTGAAGGAAGTGTGGCCCAGTGGTTAAGACATTGGATTCTGTCAGAAGGTCGTGAGTCCAAATCCCAGCAACACCATCAAATCCCAAATCTCAGTATCACTACTTTTGGGTCCCTTAAACCTCATCTGCCAAGTTGTATAAATGAGATGGACATGGGCATCTGTCAGATGGTACAGTAAACCTGTAAATGATTGGTGCAAAGTTTTCAGTATAGGTGGGATTGAGACTTCCTTGCTCAGGATAATAAATTATCAGTTATCATGGATTTTTTCTTTCACTGCAGAAAACTAATAATAATAATAATTGGAGACTTTGCTTAAAGCTGATTGTTTCAAAACAGGTGCTGGTTGAGACCAGTCACAGCTAATTCTGCCTTTTGAAGTAAAGACTTTATAAAGACCTTAAACCCTAACCTAATATTTAGACACTCAATATTACCAAAATCGAGTGGTTGGTTTATTTTTTTTGTGTGTGTGTGGGTTTTTTTTTTTTTTGCTATACAGCTTGTATATTCTGCTTGGAATAGACAAAGCATTATAGGTGCTTGCATTGGCCTATATGAATACAATACAAATCCATAGTTTCTTTGTCTCTATTGCACCAGTCTGTAGTTTCTCCTGCAGTGTTGTGCTGTTGTATCCTATTAGGTGTTGCTTTCAAGATTGTGTTTTTAGCTGTTATCTAGTTTTAGGACAGATTAGAGTGTCTATGAACTACCTTCCACATTTGGTTATGGTTACAAATGGCAATTAATGAGGAAATCATTTCAGCAGTTTCAATCTTAAAACACAATATTAAATTTACAAGATGTGTATATAAAAAAACTGTTTAAATGTATTAAGTGTTGGGAAAATAAAACCAAACTTCTGTGGTATAAGAGGATTAAGGCATAACAGAATTTGCTGTTATAGGTGGCATCATTGCTGCAAAAGCACACCATGTTGTTTCATTTCTTGCATGTTATATCTTAGGTCAAATGAGTCCTGTCCTGGTGCAGTACAGCCTGCTCTGTGGAGTTTTCATTTTTAAACACTTGCCTTATTGGATTAGAGAAAAATCTACTGAATATTTAAAAGATTTATTTCCTGGCTAGTCCCTGACCCTGTTAATGCAATAGATGCTTCATTTTGCAAGGCAGCAAGAACAGTAAGCCCTAATCTGGTACTTTTCACAAAATGAATCCGGTATGATGAAAAAAAAAGAGATTTACTGCCCCTATAGTGACACAGACATCTGTTATTACAGTCTGTGCCAACATTCCAAAAACAAATAATTTTTATCAGTGTAGTATTGGGCTTTTGCTTTTGAATTAAAAAAACAACTAAAATAATTTGCGTTACTACATTATTACAAGTTATACATTTCATTATTGTATAATAATATTAAGATATTTTTAAGGAAATGGTTTTATTAGGATGTTATTGTTATGCAATTTGCTGTGTTGTTATGTAATCAGGGGCTAAAGGCAGTTAGGACGTGTTGTGTGGCACTGAAACCTGTAAATGTCTGTAATTACAGTCAGATTCAGCAGCTACAATAATATTACACTCATTGTGCATATTGAATTTAATAAAAAGCCAAAAGATGGAAACCATTTTTATTGTATTTCCTTTATTTCCACTTAATTGGCAGGCTGAGTAATCAGATTTCTTTCAGCAGTTACACCAAGATTTAGATAAAGGAAAACTCCAGACAACTTAAAGAGAGGTCTGAATGGGTCTCTGTCCTTTATGTGTGGAATAGATGCAACATCACTTAATGGGTTTTTGTTTGCTGTAAGATGTTTTCATTGATGTGATATTTAGGTAATTTAATCAAGTAAAAGACGATGCATTTACAATCTTATATTTCTAAATTTTAATTGGAAATCTTATACGTTTCTGGTTTTTTTGTCTTCTCCATTCAAAATGCATGAACATAGCACTTCATTATTGATGAATGAGCAGAAAGTAGCTACTAAGGACAGTTTGGGAATACATGCATGCGGTTGCACAAATCTCACACGGTTGCACATGTATACATATATGCATTGCAGAAGTGGCCTACTTTAAATCCCCAGTGGAGACATTAGAAACAGAAATGCGGATTCTACAGGAAAAAAGTGTAGAAAGAAAGAAAAAAATAGGGAGCTATAATCAAAAATTATTTCAGATATTAAAAATGAAGTGGATATATACATATGCCATACAATCATGAGTGTGGTTATACCAGTTTTATATCCAGTTCATGGAGCAGCTTTTTAGCACACATGGATTTCTGCATTCTTGTGAAAGGTACATACAGTAAAACTGGCATTGTTTTACACTTTTTATCTTTATTCATGATCTTTCATATTTCAACACTATAGATATATCCATGAAAATGTCAGTTAAACTATTGTAGAAACAATTTGAACTAGCAAGTGGAATTTTATGTGGCAGAGGAAAGTGATACAACCAACGAAACGACCCAGTGTAGTTATAGGACATGTAGGCACTCTTGGGACGCCACTTGACTGATCACATTAGTGGATTAGAACAGAGTGATAAGTGAACTGAATTTCTACATTTTGAACTATACAATTTGAAAAAAGTGATGAAAACAATAGCATGGGAATCACTCTATATTGGTCGGATTTAAAAAAATATGCGACCCCTAATGGGAGAAGCCGAAAAAAATATTGTTAAGCATTGCAGAGACAGACTGACTTAATAACATTTTCTGATTACTGTGTTTTATCAAATCTGGCTTTAGAGCCCTGTTCGACTATGATAGGACGAAGGATTCTGGCCTCCCGAGCCAAGGATTAAACTTCCAATTCGGGGACATTCTACATGTCCTGAATGCTTCAGACGATGAGTGGTGGCAGGCACGCAATGTCACCACAAGTGGAGAGGTGGAAGAGATCGGAGTCATTCCCAGCAAGAGAAGGTACTGTCCTACAGCACTTAGCTTTATGTTATTCCCTTCACCCTGGTCCCTAGTGTCTCTCTGCTATACAGGTTTTTTTTTTTATATATGAGGATCTTCGGGTTGTGCTCATTTTTCTTTTATGATTTTAGGTACCAAATTGGTTCAACATGCATACTCTCTCAAAGCGAATGAAATAAAAAAATCAGCATTTTTGTCTAGCAAAGGAAACAGATCCAGATTATGTTAGAATAATAATTACGTCTTGGAATCTTTTAATAATTTTAAGTTTCTCTAGTGACTCAATACTGACTTTTTCCCCCACTTTAAATATTTAGCTCTTTTAAGATTAGCTCTTTTAGTTCCTGCTATGTGGTGAGTGGCAGCTAAACTCTTGTGAGAGCAGAAATATCCTGCTATAAACCAGCATGAGAGCAGCTTACAGTCATAACTGACACCTTCAGCCCCATCATATGCAGAATTGTAAAAGAGCTTTAGCAAAAAAGATGTCTATTTATAATATCTGGTGAAATCTTATATTACGTATGTAGCATTATGTATGTAGCTTTGTGAGTTTAAAAAAAAAAATTCCATCCATTTTTGCATCCCTGATTGTATGCTAAAGAGGAACTGCTATTACATTTAATAAATTAGAAGACATGAAACTTTATATGCACACTGAATAACAGATACTGCCCAATTTCTCGTTTCATAATTTCAGAGAACTATCCACATTTTACTCTTCTTGGACTATTCTATAAATTATTACATAATCTTTAAAAAAAAAAAAAAATGTGGCAAATCGCTATTCACACATTAAAAAATTTAAACCGTAGTTCCTATTAATTATTGCATTTTACAGTCATTTGGTTTTGCATCATACTGTGCATACATAACACCCTTACAGTATGTCTTTTTTATCCTTTACATGAAAGTCATTTACATGAAATCCTAATATATAACTCAGTCTGCACTTGTCATCTTCATGCCACATTTTCTAAACTTGCTCTGTTGTTATGGATCATCTTTAAACTACCACACTGAAGAATATCGGTATATTTACGGCAAATCCCACAGCTAAAAATACACTCTCTAAATAAAGCATTTTTTTCCGGTGTCAAAAAAACAAAGTTTGCTCTCACTTTCTGTCTCCAGACGAGCTGGATTAAGAACTGATAATTGACTTCTCACCCAGTTTGGTTTAGCTGCTCCCGCTTTTCTGTCTCTCACCTGCACGGCGTGTGATGAGATGTCAGTCGCTTGCGTGCTGCTGTGTGAGATGTTCTGATACGGGAGCCTCTGGAAAATGAACATGGTGGCCCTTTTTAATGTAATTAAATGTGTTGAACGATGTGTTGAACGATTGAGTTAGAGTCTAAATTCCAATGAGTAATTTTACATGCCCATGTTTACACTGCCCATGTAGTACACTGTTCACCTTCTAATACTATTTAAACCGGTTCATGTAATTTGTATTGAGACACTGTTACTTGTGTGGTGGCATAGTAAAAACAAAATCCAAGGTTTAATGTTCTGTTTGCATGCATATCATCTCGATATAAGCGATTTAAATGTTGGTTGGCCCGAAAAAGTCATGAGAAAATCACACGACACATAGCTATCTCAGAGGTGTATATATATACAGTGAGGAAAATAAGTATTTGGACACCCTGCTATTTTGCAAGTTCTCCCACTTAGAAATCATGGAGGGGTCTGAAATTGTCATCGTAGGTGCATGTCCACTGTGAGAGAAATAATCTAAAAAAAAAAAAAAAACAGAAATCACAATATATGATTTTTTAACTATTTATTTGTATGATACAGCTGCAAATAAGTATTTGAACACCTGAGAAAGTCAGTATTAATATTTGGTACTGTAGCATTTGTTTGCAATTACAGAGGTCAGACGTTTCCTGTAGTTTTTCACCAGGTTTGCACACACTGCAGGAGGGATTTTGGCCCACTCCTCCACACAGATCTTCTCTAGATCAGTCAGGTTTCTGGCCTGTCGCTGAGAAACACAGAGTTTGAGCTCCCTCCAAAGATTCTCTATTGGGTTTAGGTCTGGAGACTGGTTAGGCTACGCCAGAACCTTGATATGCTTCTTACAGAGCCACTCTTTGGTTATTCTGGCTGTGTGCTTCGGGTCATTGTCATGTTGGAAGACCCAGCCTCGACCCATCTTCAATGCTCTAACTGAGGGAAGGAGGTTGTTCCCCAAAATCATGGCCCCAGTCATCCTCTCCTTAATACAGTGCAGTCGCCCTGTCCCATGTGCAGAAAAACACCCCAAAGATGATGCTACCACCCCATGCTTCACAGTAGGGATGGTGTTCTTGGATGGTACTCATCATTCTTCTTCCTCCAAACACGCTTAGTGGAATTATGACCCAAAAGTTCTATTTTGGTCTCATCTGACCACATGACTTTCTCCCTTGACTCCTCTGGATCATCCAAATAGTCATTGGCAAACTTTAGACGTGCCTGGACATGTGCTGGTTTAAGCAGGGGAACCTTCCGTGCCATGCATGATTTCAAACCATGACGCCTTAGTGTATTACCAACAGTAACCTTGGAAACGGTGGTCCCAGCTCTTTTCAGGTCATTGACCAGCTCCTCCCGTGTAGTTCTGGGCTGATTTCTCACCTTCCTTAGGATCATTGAGACCCCACGAGGTGAGATCTTGCATGGAGCCCCAGTCCGAGGGAGATTGACAGTCATGTTTAGCTTCTTCCATTTTCTAATGATTGCTCCAACAGTGGACCTTTTTCACCAAGCTGCTTGGCAATTTCCCGTAGCCCTTTCCAGCCTTGTGGAGGTGTACAATTTTGTCTCTAGTGTCTTTGGACAGCTCTTTGGTCTTGGCCATGTTAGTAGTTGGATTCTTACTGATTGTATGGGGTGGACAGGTGTCTTTATGCAGCTAACGACCTCAAACAGGTGCATCTAATATAGGATAATAAATGTAGTGGAGGTGGACATTTTAAAGGCAGACTAACAGGTCTTTGAGGGTCAGAATTCTAGCTGATAGACAGGTGTTCAAATACTTATTTGCAGCTGTATCATACAAATAAATAGTTTAAAAATCATATATTGTGATTTTTGGATTTATTTTTTTAGATTATGTCTCTCATAGTGGACATGCACCTACGATGACAATTTCAGACCCCTCCATGATTTCTAAGTGGGAGAACTTGCAAAATAGCAGGGTGTTCAAATACTTATTTTCCTCACTGTATATATATATATATATATATATATATATATATATATATATATATATATATATACACATACCAGTGGCGGGCCGTGCATTTGGTACATTCTAGAAACCATCAATAGTCTAAAAAAAACGCAATATAACAACGCGTGACATTAGAGAGTGAAAGGCAAGTCGCATATGGAGGGTGAATATCATTTTACTAAAGCAAGCTCCAAACCTCTACACTACAGCAGCAACTGTGCACCTACATCATCTGGAGCAGTTCAGAATCAATATTTGTCTAATAACATGACAAAAACATCAAAATCTAAATACAATACAACCTACTCACCAGAGATGTATACTCATAATTTGCACCGCTCCTCAGAGGCTGTAAGCCAGTGGTACCACTCGTAGGCACTGGTCTGAAAGTGTAGAACAAACCATTTCCTGGGCTGAGACAAGCTAGCTAGCTTCGAGGTTGGCCGACCTTTCCTCATGATGTCTAGCTTTTCTAAAAATTAATTTTTAAAAATGTACGAAACCAAATCAATCTCTCTTCCTCCGTCAGCCACTGTGGGCGTAAAAAATTCTAACTGATGTATTAATGTGTGCAGAGTGCTACAGACGTGTTTTGCCTGTCGAACTTGGCTGTAACAGGTTTCCTCTGACCAACCAATCAGAGGACGGAAAAATGCTGACGCTAGCTTCTGGGCCAGCTAGCTGGCTCTGTGAGGCGAATTTTAAATCTGATTCGTTAAAGAAACAGACCCATTGCTTATATAGTCTAAGGTACATTGGGCAGCACTACTGATTGTGAAGGCCCTGGGCAGATTAGATTGACATGGCAGCACATAGAGGCTGAAATCTGATTGGACAAACAAATCACATCCACATACACGTACTGGAAGCAGTGCAGCCAAGAGAAACACTACAAAATAAAGAGAATAGACTGTTGGGAATAAATTAATAAAATTTCATGAATTTAGGTTGTGAATGTAGTCAGGTCAGTGCTTCTGAGAAGGCTTTGCTGGCCCTGACCGCCCGCCACTGATATATACACATGACAGATAACGTGTTTTTAACAATAATTATACTGTTATTATGTTTATGGTGGGCTGGATGGACATCAATAAATGTTTAACTATCTCAACCATCTAATGAACTTGTTTATACATTTATTTATTTATACAATAGCATTTCATTGGCTACTAGCTGCTATAATAAAAAGCAGGATTAACCAATCACGATCATGCATTCATAACGTTTCTTTGTTTAATTTACTAGCCAAACACTCTGCTATTTGTCTCTTATTGATATTGATCTTGCTCAAGACAATGTACATTTAGGAGAAGTTACAATATAAGCTAAAAATATAATGTCCTGCTACTACTAGCATCATATTTGAAACTTGATTAAAAGAGCCAATTGGTGCAATTGCTTTTAAAACCTAATTTTAAGAACATTATAACATGTTTTTCCAGACCATAATATAAGACAAAAATAATAGTAAGTAGTAAACATATTAACAGTTCAGGCTCATAATATTTTATCAACATTCAAAGCTACATTTGGAATGAACATTCTGTAAACTATCTGTTCTTACTTTCTGATCATCAGGGTGGAGAGAAAAGAGAGGGCCAGGTTAAAGACGGTCAAATTCAACTCCAAGTCTCGGGACAAAGAGGTACATCACTCAATCAAAAATGCTTTTATGAAATGATTTTCAATTTAGACATAATATAGAGTACAGAACCATCTGTGCAGGTACACTTTTGTTCATATGTTTAGATGAACAGTGCATACTCACAGCTAAAAGTTGAATACAATGTACTGTTCCTTTGTTAATGTATCACACAGAGCTGTCAGCTGATTTTCCACTTTGTGCCATATAGGCACAATTTCATATCTTTATATATCTTTTAAAGATTTTACATATAAAACCAGTGCATTGTATCAGAACGCTGATATCTTGAATAATACCTGAATTATTGTGCTATCCTTCTTGCACAAGTCATGCTTGTAAGAATCTTGTTTGAAGCATGTGACAGGTTAACCTTCATGTCTTTGCTGCTCTGTTCTCCACTACTGACCTTAACAGTTCAAGTTCACTTTTCAACCACATATCCCAATGCAACACCGAATTAAATAATGCATGAACTGCTCACGTAAACCACAAAGCAACAAACAAAATGAATTATGCTTGCCATTGATGTAAAACTGCCCTGTTCCTGTGTGGTGGTTTTTCCAGGTCTCTTTTGTCTCCTCTGGGCTGTTTGCTTTCTGATTTTTCTTCTTTGTTCTTATTTCTATTATAGTTCACTTCCTGCTACCTTTTTTACACCTCAGCTTTAAAATCCATTAATTAGACAGTTAGGTTTGTTTGGCCTTAAAATTAATGATTTAACAGCAGTGTATTTCATCTCATAATAGTTACTACGAATAAAATAAGTGCATCATACCATATTCCTTTCAATTTATAATACAATTCATTTTTAATACATACTTAAAGAACTTTCAATACGTATGTATTCAGTTTCTTTAAGCAGGTAGTCAGTGATCTCTCCTTGTCCTGCCTTCAGTTACCAAATATATCAGTGAATAGGAAATAATCTGATTTGTAATAATGCACTTGCATGCACTTAAGTTATAATACATAATAATAATAATAATAATAATAATAATAACAAAAACAACAAAAGATTTTCTATGATTGTATTAATACATCTATCTATCTATCTATCTATCTATCTATCTATCTATCTATCTATCTATCTATCTATCTATCTATCTCTCTCTCTCTGTCTATCTGTCTGTCTGTCTGTCTGTCTGTCTACGTGTAGTTGTTTTATTTGAAACTTTTTTGGACTAAAATATATATATAATATTTCTTAGACTATGGTAAGCTGTCATATGATTTAGTATAATTGCAGTGTCCTGTGGGCATGACCACTTGGATAATCTGCCAAATGCTGAAACGATATTATTTAAATTTAAGATTGTTAGTGTACATGCACATGCGCTCATGAATGGGATTTAGATAAGCATTTGTTCACACGTGCAGCAGACACCTCCCTTCCATTTCTCTTTTTTGTTCTCCATCCTTCCCTCTCTTCCTCAACAGTCACTCAATGGCAAGCGTAAAAAGCACATCTTTTCACATAAATTCCTCTTCAACAAGAGCAAGGAACAGAGCGAGTGGGAAACAAGCGATATGGAGCGTAAGTACACCTGCGCACACTGGACAGTGCAGGACAAAGCAGCAACTAACCGCCAGACAAAACACCTCATACCCATACTGCAACTGTAACCAGACTCAACATCACTACAGAATTTATAGATCTTTAGCTCCTAATGTTTTTATTTAAAAATGATTATATATCCTATATTATGATGTATCATGAGCAAATCTCATGCATTGATAAAGTGTTTTTCTGTTGCAGTATGGGGGTTTGGTTGTTAATCTGTAACGCTTAGTGCAAGTTCAGTAACCTTAATTTTTGTGATTTTTTTCTATTTGTGTGCTCTCTGACGAATCCCCCTACAGGACCTGAGTGACGACAAAGGCTTGAGTAAGTCATTGTAGACTCCTGAAGTCTTGGGTTCGCCCTGCTCACTTCTCAGCAGCAAAAATCATGGTTTAAAAGATTCGATTTTATTTTCATGTAGAAGACCTTTATAAAAAAAAAAAAAAAAAAAAAATGTCAAGTGTTTTTGTTTTTTTAATTACTTTTAAATATTACATAAAATACCAGTGCAGCATCATGACACTTGTACAGTTATCAGAGCTTAAATCCTATTTTGATAGATTTGAAATAGTCATTAATTTATATAATTCATAATTTCTTTATCTTAAGCAAGATCTAAATTAGATTCCCATATGTTGTCTGGTCCCTCAGCACATTATTTCCCTTCAAATGCTTATGAAGTAGTGTTAATGCACTACTGTTACATTATATTTTCCACTAAATAGCTTTCCAACGATAAATTAGCTGTGCAGTATTACAGCATATACCTGGCCGCTGTTTGTTTTTCAGTGACTCACATTTTTGTCATCAAAATAAGAGTACCAAATTCAATACCAGTGGGTTTGAGCGTTTAATTATGTCCTGTTATGTGTTGAACATATTCTTAAGAAGCTACGGGAGACATCAGAGCACAGAGTCTTGTTGTTTCACAACAGTGACAGGAGAATTATTACATGATTGACAGTTACATTCCCACCGAAGTCATCTTCCTTTGCATTTCAGAGGCTTTTGCAAAACACTTAACACTAGTGTGCTTCTTTTGTGGGACAACAAAGACGAATTAAACCAAGTCGTACACCTGTCTATGTACAAAGCATACACCCACCCTGTATGTCCTTCAAAGCGCATCAGTGTTTTTTTTTTTTTTTTGTTTGTTCTTTTTTTTTTTTAAATCACATGCAAAAACAACAGAATTTCAACGTATCTTATATTTCTGAAAGCTTTGTGATCATCAGTGCGAATTTGGATTATTTTCCAAGAGCAGTATGTCTCTTTGATTCCTCCTCTACTCTTTAAGAACTGAGTACACAGTTCTCTGATTTGTTTAATGACTATAACTTATTTCTATCAGATTTTAGCAGTAGCTAAATACTAAAATAAAGCTAAAGTAGAAATACACTCGGTAAAATATTATTCCAGTAAAAGTACTCCCTTTAAACTTTCACTTGAGTAAAAGTACAAAAGTGTTTGCCTTTAATTGTACTTAAGTATTTAAAGTACTTTGATTTATTATGGCTAAAATGTCCTCTTAAATTAAATTTTTTTTACAAGACTGTAGCTTAATCAACTCAGTTTATGTGAAAAGACTAATGTTACTCTTAGCACACCAGTCTATTGATAGAATGATATGAATTGGTCAAACACTAATTGATATCTATTACAGTCATCATGAGCCCAAAAACTTTAAGATAAACAATTTCCTTTAATACTATACAAACTAACAGGATTTGAGAGCCGGCAGTTTCGGTTTAAGGTTTAAGTTGCAAGTTAAAGTTTAATAAAAACTGCAATCAAAACAAGTTCAAAGCAGAGCACATGCTCTACCTGGATTGGTGGTTTGCAGCATGCTTGACCAGTTACGTTTTTAATCCACTCATACATAATACCTGATTTTGCTAAATTAATTTTAGTAAAAAGTAAAAAAAATTTGACTTTGAAATGTAGTGGAGTTTAAGTAAAAGTCTCCCCAAATGTAACTACTTCAGTAAAGTACATATACATGAAGCTACTTAAGTACAATAACAAGTTCATGTTTTCACTCTGGATAAAATGTATGTTGACATCTGCTCTGAAAGGGGTGATACATTTTTAAACCAAAATGGAGAAGTATGGAGAGAAAAATTCACTGTCTTTTATTAGCGTCCACCAACAGTCCATTAATAGCAACAGTGCGCACCCGAGAGCAAAATTCTTTCATACACCCTAAATAGTAAATAAATAGCATGCCAGTGTTAACCAGCACATTGTGCTTTCATTGCAAAAATAGTGCCTTTTGTGTCAAATTCTTCATCAATTGTATTGCCTGATCATTTAGAAAGCTCCTCTAGTGCATTATTCAAGTCTTTTAGCCTAATATGATTGAAAAGTATTGAATAGTACCATTATTTTTAACAAACTTTCCCAACAATTACTGACTATACCTCTAAAGGGTTATGGTACTGTAATTAGTTTTACACATTGTCTGTTTTTGCAGTCTTACACAAACATCTGGTTATGGTGGTGTTTTGTCTGAATGTGCAGTGTACTATGGCAGTGTTAGGATGCCCTGAAAACCATATTAATGCCATGCTATCAAAAGCATAGCACAAAGAATAATTTATAACATGTGAGCGAGCGTTTAGTTTTTTTGCATTTCCAAAATTTTCATCCATTTCTATAAAAAAATAAATAAATTAAAAAAAACCACTGCTCGTTCTATTTCAGTGGTGTGAACTTGCAGCAGCAGAAGGAGGAATCAAACTCGAACGTGTGAGCTGATTAGTGGTTGCCTGGGCTTTACAGATCCTTAACACTGCCATCTGCTGGTCACTAAAATGCGTCCTTTGTTTAATCTCGGTTCCATTCATGAAGGCATTTTTCCTGCTGTTTCCCACCATTTTAACACCCCCATACTGCTACAGTAGATACTGTAAATACTGTAAGTGCTGTTTAATAGTGCTGATCTGGTATGTTAAATCAAAGAATCCTTGCCTTCCAGACTGGAACTGAGTATGCATGGGTTACCTCCTGCCTTGTGTTTTCTGTTGTGGCTCTGTAGTGCTGCTTATGTTGCCCTTTTTTTTATTTCAGAGCATGTAACTTCTAATGCCAGTGATAGTGAAAGTAGCTCCCGTAAGTGTTTCCCTTTTGATTTCCCTTGCTCTTTTGTCTGTCTTTGAGATGTGTGTTTACTATCACTTTCTCTCTCTTTGTTTTGCATAAGGAAAGTGCTAGCTCAGTGTTTAAAACTCCTGTTTACTGATCGGAAGGTTAGAATGTCCAAACCCCAGTATCGCCAAGCTGCCACTCTTGGCCCTTAATGCTTTCTGTTCCAGGGGTGCTTTATCATGGCTGACCCTGCTTTCACACCCTAGCTTATTTATTTATTAAATAAATAAATAAATAAATAAATAAATAAATAAATAAATAAATAGCTTACTGACAGTTTGGTATATGTGAAGAAAGAATTTCACTGTACTGTATGTATGTATATATGTATATGTATATTTTACTATAATCCCCTATAGATTTATAAACAGTAAATAAATAGGAATGCTCATGTCCTTACAACAATATGTTTGTCAGTACTTTTTCAAATGATAGACTTGTTTTGAAAATCAAAGCCATTAACCTTGATACAGCGGATATTACCTCTGTTATCAGACTTGGTTATCCGGTTTCTTTATACTTTATGACTGGTGTTCATACTTCTCTGAGTTATTACCTTATTACTTAAACACCTTGCACTCAGCAGGTTTATAGTGCAAACCCTTCCTGAACTTTCCTGTCTACGCTTCCTGACATGTGATAATCCCATTCTTCTGCTTGAATTAAAAACCTTTAGATGTGTTTAGTAATTAGAATTTTGTGCATTAAAAGCTTACATTTCAAATATTTTTTCAACTTCTTCACCGAGAAGGGATTTATTTAAGCTAATAATAAATGTTGAAGGCTTCTTTTTGTTCTGTTTTACCAGGTGGACAGGACGAGTATGTTCTTTCATATGAGACTGTGGTTCAGCAGGAAGGTAAGAGTCCTTAAGGAGTGTAGCTGGTATATGGGATAGTAGATGAAGTGGATAAGCTCCCACTGTCTTTCAAACTAAGAATACTCTGGCTATTTAAAATACAAATTACACAAAAGAACAAATGACAGAATAGTAATTTTAGTGTTTTTTGTTTTTGTCCTTGTTCTTCGAGCAAAAGTGTTACGGCTGTCCTTTATTTGGTATTTGATGAGATATTAATGTGTAATATATATCACACTGCTGAATTTACATTTTTTCATTGTCAAGCTACTGATAGATATCCGATTGTAGTTCTCCGTTTCATATCCAGCTGTCACTGCTCTAGACTATTTAATCACGAAAGACAATAAACAAATTGTCCCTGACTTTGCAGTGAATTATACTCGTCCTGTGATTATTCTGGGCCCTATGAAGGACAGGATCAACGATGACCTGATATCGGAGTTTTCCCATAAGTTTGGCTCTTGTGTCCCCCGTGAGTACTGCGTGCACTTTATTACGCCTCTCATCTGACATTCCAACTTTATTTCAATAAACAACAGTTTCATATTTAATCTTAATGTGGATGCTAATAGTATTTGTTTCATTCCCCTCCCTGGTGCAGACACAACTAGATCTAAGCGAGAATATGAGGTTGATGGTCGAGATTATCATTTTGTCATTTCTCGAGAGCAAATGGAGAAAGATATCCAGGATCACAAGTTCATAGAAGCTGGCCAGTACAACAATCATCTCTATGGCACAAGCGTACAATCAGTGCGAGAGGTCGCAGAGAAGGTGAAGCTCTTGTCCCTTTTCTTCATTATACTGTATAAACAGCAGAAGTATAGTAAATGCAATTAGTATACCACAGCACTGAAACAGAAATTAAGTTGCCAGTAAATTTAGTTTCTTTTTTGTTTCTTTTTTCCCTTTTTTCTTCTCAGGGTAAACACTGCATCCTGGATGTGTCTGGCAATGCTATTAAACGACTCCACCTAACACAGCTCTACCCGATTGCTGTGTTTGTCAAACCGAAATCAGTGGAAAATATTTTGTACGTTTATTTTGTTGATGTGTCAAATGTTTACTGTTTTCAGGTTGCTTACTTATTTTCACTTTTCTACAAGTTACATAGTATTTTTAGTACTTTTTTGCTTTATGTTTTTTACTTAACGCTTTTTAATGAAGACTGGGAAACATTATAAAAAACATGTTGTTCACTGGTAAAGAGCACAGGCTGAAAAGTGATTATTGAACATGAAGATAATAATGCATTACTGATATGAAGCTGTCATTTCTGTTTTTTTTTCTGATCAGAGAGATGAATAAGAGATTGACAGAGGAGCAGGCCAAGAAGGCTTTTGACAGAGCAACAAAGCTGGAACAGGAGTTTACGGAACACTTTACTTGTGCGTAAAGTAGACAGTTACTCTCATCTTACACTTTATAACCAAAGTATTGTAGAAAACTGGCCACCACACATGTTTTTCCCCCCAAATATTCGCCACAAAGCTGAAAGCAGACCATTCTATTGGACAATGTAATGCTGTAATGCTTTACAGTTTTCCCTCCCTGGAACTAACAGGGGCCCAAAAATGTTCTAATATGACAATGGCCCTGAAAATTCTTTTGTAAAAGTTGATGTAAAGAATCTTAATGTACAAGAGCCTTGATGTATCCCCACTAACCACCTTTGGGATGAACTGGAAAATGCACCCCAGGCTCTCTCTCATCTGACATATAGTCTGACCTCATTAATGCTCTTATGGCTGTATGAACACAAATCCCCACAGTCCCTCTAGTCAGTAAAAACTGTTATTCTAAAAGAAATGAAGGGGTGTTTAGGGGTGTTAAATAAAATACATGGCTGTGATGGTTAACTGCTCAAATACTTACAGTCTATATAATGTGTATGCATGAGTTAAGTTTTATCAATAAAATGATTTAGCTTAATGGTTATAAAAGTGTTAATTTATGTATTAAGGTTAATTGCAGTAGTATTTAGGTCTGAGATTGGTGGACAATAAACAGTGTTTAAACATGTGCTATCCTTCTAATATTTATATGTTGAACAGTATATTTTCTCAATTGGTCTTATCATCCCTGCTGTTTTGTTTTTTACCCATGATATCTTTATTTTCTGGTAAATTCTTGTTGGTAGACTTACATCGGTAGACCATACTGCAATGTCTGCCCATGGATAACTGTTTTTCATTTAAATATACTTCTTTTCTTTTCTTTTAGCCATTGTGCAAGGGGACACACTGGAGGAGCTCTACAACCAGGTTAAACAGATCATAGAAGCTCATTCTGGACCATACATCTGGGTGCCATCCAAGGAGAAATTGTGAGATGGCTGAAGTCAGAGAAACCATTTACCCACCTTTTTTTTTTTGTCTTTGCTCTTTTTTTGGGTGAATTTAAATAGGAAATGCTCCAATATTCAAGGGCGTGTTTGTGAGAGTGGGCAGATATTGTCCAGCACATCTCATAAAGGTTCAGTTTTAAAGCTCTATGTTTCTAGATTTCAGGGAGAAGTATTATTCCTTACCAGGGCCTCACTGGGAGATTATATATTACAGCATCCTTCATTTTTAAGGCAGGTGACTTTACAGGTGGAAAAGATTTGAATGCATACACTTGAATTTTTGTTTGGATTTTCTTTTTCATATAGCAGTGCATTAAAAAAGTGCACTCGTGTACGATCACTTGGAGCGACATTTTGCACGTTTTAGCACTAAAAGCATGTTTTGGATGGTTCTGTTCTAGTTAACCTACGTTGATTTTCAGTTTTCCTTAGACATGTATTTGAGCTACATTAACCACAGTCACAAAGTCTTTTTTTCTTTTCTATCATACCGTATACTCCCTTTGGTCTTATAAAAAGATCAAAACATTTACCTTATGCAACTATCCAGCTTCTAAACTGCACAAACCGAAGGATGGTTTACTGATGACTGGCACAATTTATGATCTCTGTTCAAGGATTCCTGGATGTTTTCTGCTGATCAGGGTGTTTTTGAGAAATTGAAATTGAGGTTTACAGTGTCATGGCTGCAAGTGTTTGTTTAAAATTCAGGTGAATGTGTATTTTAGGACATAAATTCAGAATGCAAATCTTAAGAGGATACACTGAGATTTTAACATGTATTTAACCCCGAGTATACTGCCTATTTTGTTATAATAAAAACTCTGTATAGAGCTCTACTTAAACTCTAAAAAATATAGGAATAATGATCTTTATATTGAATAAATATATATGGAAAATATATAAATCTATATAAATATAAAAAAGAATATATTTTCCTTTACTTCACCATCTCTTTAATCTTTTTTTTTTTTTCATGGCCCTCAGTGAAGACATACCTGGGCTGAATGGGCAGTTTTTCAAATGCAGTTGTTATAACTCATTATAGCTCATTCTCCTCTGCCCTCTCTTCCATGTGAATCCTGTCTCACCTGGTGTGCATGATTTTAAAAGCAATAGTATTTATAAAGACGTGTGTGTAATCCGTACAAGAGCTGGAATACGCCTTGGCATTTTTTTTCCCAGCAGGAGTTGTGATGATGTCGGGTTTTTTGTTGAAAGTCAGCAGCTTGTCAGTCAGAAACCGTGTCCTTTAAACACAGTGGTCACTCTTAGCTGGACATTGAGGCTGAGGCTCCTCTCAAACACAAGCCTTTATTTCTCCACTGGAGGGCGCTCTCTCAGAATCCAGCTCACACTTTCGTCCGCACTAGGAGATGATTGTTTGGACCCCAGCTTTCTAACATATTTTTGACTGGACAGTGTACATATTCTGAGCTGATTCATTCCATTTGTCAAAAGACAACAAGTGCTAATAAACAAATCACACACTGTTTTTTTTTATGAATGTATCTTTCTTTATGTGGTCACAAAATCAAATGCATCATCATGAACACATAATTTCTCAGTTTTTTTTTTTTTTTATAATAACTGATTAGTTTTGTGGTCTAGGATTCTGACTAATTTATTAAATTATTTAAAATGTTTTGCTTTTCTCCAGCTTACTTGTGATGACTGGTTCATTTGCATCCATTTGAAATACTGGTGTCAAATAATCTAATACAGATTTTATAAAAATGTTCATTTTTACATGCATCCAAAATAGCAAAATAATTCGACTAAACATTTTAACTTTGTGGAATGTTGATGATTTGCTGTATAATCTTTTTAATTCAATTCAAGTTTATTTCTAGTTTTTTTTTTTTTCACAATAAACATTGTCTTAAAGCTAAAATTATAAAACAAAATTTTAAATATAAGTAAATTATTTGTATTTATCCCCGATGAGCAAGCCTGGGCTGACAAGAAAAAACTCCCTTAAATGGTATGAATAAGAAACCTTGAGAAGAACCAGAGTCAAAAGCGGAACCTATCCTTATTTGGGTGACACCAATAGAGTGATTTTAAATATTAAAGCCCGTAAAAAGTAATGAATCTTGGGAAACCTGAATTTTCCAACCATATAGTTCTTCCACTAACTATTACCACAAAGTTGGAGATGCACAATTGTATAGGGTGAACTAGGAGACCCAAACCTTTTCCAGCATGACACTGGCCCTGTGCACAAAGCCAGCTCCATGGTGTACATGGGTTATAGTGGAAGATCATGAGAGGCCTGCTATAGACCGCTGACCTCAATTATATTGAACACCTTTGGGATGAACTGCTGATTCCTTGATGTTCATACACATTTTATGATCAGGTTTTGTTCAGAAACATTTTTACTATATAATGTATATATGCCGTAAATAGGTTGCTTACTCACTGCATATCTCCAAGCAAACTCCTTAGCATTTACATTTAATCTGTAACTATCTGCATGCACTGATTCTGTGAGCGTTTATGATGCTGATCTAAGCAAGCAACCTTCCTGTTATAAATATAATAACCCAGAGTACTTTTATAATATCTGTAACTTGTTTTATGGGTCATTTTACTGACGCTTGACTTGTGGTTTTTTGCTGAACACACTGAAAGCACTACTACAAACTGACACTACAAACTTTTGCTAAAAGCACTTCTACAAACTGTTACTGTAGATATGACAAAGTTCTGTTTGTAGTTAAACTCCTAATTAATTTAACATATTTTCGGAATAGTTGGGTGGGTGTAGGAGTTAATTGAGCACCACAGGCTCATACAGCTTTATATTATTTGAATGTTGCATCAGGTTCCTCTGCTGAATGTTGGCTCTTCAGTTCTGGATTCTGCTTGAGTCCTGGTGTTGGTAACGCCCTTCACCTGAACGACTTCATTGTACCCACTGTGGGCCTCATAGGTGGGGTTTGGAGAGTGTGTGTAATGAAAGCCTCCAGTGTCTCTCTATTTTTTGTGTGTCAGACTCTTTCTCTGTGTGTGTATGGCGACAGGTTTTTAGATCTTGGTGGGAACAAAGTGTCCCCCTGCAATGACAGATTGAAGGGACATTTGGCTGATCGCCATGAGGGGAAAAAGTTTTTTTTTAAATAATAAAGTCAAAAGGGTTTACTTTTTCATAATAGTAGTTAAATTTTGTATAATTTAAGTTATAGACAGAATGAATGTAATAAAAATAAATAATAAATGATCATAATGATGTAATAATTACTGTAAGTAGCCTGAAGGAAAGTCCTCACATGAATTCTCCGCTCACTCTCTCTTTTAGTGTGTGTGTGTGTGTGTGTGTGTGTGTGTGTGTGTGTGTGTGTGTGTTTGCGCGCATTTTTCCCTCGTACAGTACTGTACGTGTCACTTGAGGTGTAGGCCCATTTTGATTATCCTGTTTCAATGAAAATCATGCGCATTTGATGGAAAAGAAAAAGATTATAGACTGAGATTACTGGACCAAAAAAAGAAAAAAACACGTGGACTTTGTCTCGGTTTTGGACTTTGTGCTCCAGGAGGCTTTAGAAAGCAGACAGGAGTTGTAAATGCGGCATTGAGTGCGCACATTGGAGTCATGGGCTTGTGGAGTGCACTGAGCGCGCTGCTCTTCATCGCAAACTGCGGTAAGACCTGACTTTTTCCTCACTTTTTCATGTGAATCTGTACATACATACATACATACATACATACATACACTCATTCTTATACTTAACTTCATCTATTATTATTCACTAAATCCCATCGCTTTCTGCGCGTCTTTCTGACTGCGGGATTTACACTGCGCACAATGCGCTTTATCCGAAGGCGCGCCTTTTCATCCCGCATGTCTCCTCTATTCCTGCATGAAAAGTCATTAGTCCTTTGTGTATAATGAAAGATGCGATGAGAAAGATTTTTGTAAAGACTTTTTACTTACCGAGTCGTTACTAATTCAGTGACCTGTGAAATAGAAGCGGGAAAACAACGATTTACCAAAAAATAAAAATAAAAATGTTGAATTGTATAGCGATTTTAACAATGGACATTGTCTCAAAGCAGCTTTACACAGATAAAGCGGTAATAAGGAATGCATAAATTTGAACAACAGAAAAACAAAAAGCATTAAAAACTCGACTATAAATACTCGAATATATATCTGAAATTAATATCCTGCCCTTGGGCTTTTTACTTACATTTCTTACATTTTCATTTTCATATGCTACAGTATGAGTTTAGTCCACGTTAGTAGATACAACTTTCTCTCTGTGTAAGTCTTTAAAGGATTTAATGCTGTCCATGTTTCAATAGTGACCATGTTGTAGAACATACAGTACTGAAGGAATTCCCCCAAAAAACGTACTTTCACTTCACTTGACCATGAAACCTGAATATTTAAGCTTGTGTGGTAATTCGGTTTAAAAAGATATCAAAATTCACAAATAAATCCTAAAATTTGACCAAAATCCTAAAAACGTGTGTAGCATCTTCCATAAATAGACCAGCATTAGTGTTAGGATATTGTTTTAGTGTTGCATTGATAATTCTTTGTTTTTACATAATTATTTGTGAATGTGTTAAATGTGTGGCCTCATTTGATAAAACATTTGAGATTCATGTAAGGTTCAGGCTACACAAACATGACAGGATATACCTGATGATTTTTCAGCACAAGGTATTCAACTACTACACACTACTAATTCACATCTACACTGTGTTTTTACATACTTTTTAATGATGTGTGAAGGACTAAATAAACAAACGTATAATATACATCATGATATTATTTGCTGTTATGTATCTTTAGTGTGAGTACAGTATTTCTTTAGCTTGCACTGTAGACCTTTTAGGACATGATGTGATTAAATATTAACATTCTTAAGCTTAAATATGCTTTGTATATTTACACGGTAGACCACGAAATTGCACAGAATGGGACACATTTTTTAGACATGAACATCGGACTTATCGAAACTTACATTTCCTCAAAGCTACAGTGTGTTCATTGTCATTGTGTTTAATATCAGAACTGGTGGCTTGCCCAACCCTAATTCGATAAAAGCTGGGACTTTTATTTGAAAAATAAAATAAAAAATCAGAATGTAATGATATGCATTACATATAAACTATTGTAAAATTTTTATTCACAATAGAAGATAGAAAATGTATCAAATGTATCAAACGTAAAAAAAAATACTTTTTTTTTATGAAAAGATTTGAATTTGATGGTTGCAACACATCAAAAATGTTGGGCCGGGGCAACAAACGTCTGGAAAAGTCTATGTTATTAAAAAAGAAACAGCTGGAGGAACATTTTGTACTAATTAGGTTAATTGGCAACTGGTTAGTAACGTGATTGTGTATAAAAAAACTTAGAGAGGCAAAGTTTCTCAGAATGACAGATGGACAGGGGTTCACCAGTCTGCAAAAAACATTGTGGATCAGTTTTAATTGAGCATTCCTAAACATCAAATTGCAAAAACTTGGAGTATCTCATCATCTACAAAACATAATTTTATACAGTATATAAAAGACTTTCAGAATAAACAGTTTTCAACACGTGATCTTTGGGCCCTCGGGTGGCACTCAATTAAGAACAGGTAATTTGTCTGTAATCAAAATCACGGCATGAGCTCAGAAATACCTCCAGAAATCACTTGCCAGATGTGAATATAATCCAGAAATGCCACCATCTTCTCTAAAACATTGCTCATTTTAAATGGCCTGAGGCCAATAAAAAAATAAAAATAAAAAAACTTTTTTGTCATCAAAAAAAGAAAAAATCAAAATGAGAAGTTCTTTTTGGATACCATTGATGCCACATCTTTTGAACTAAGGACGAGAAGGACCACCCAGCTGTTATCAGCGTTCAGTTCAAAAGCTTGCATCTGTGATGGTATGGGAGTACATTGCTGCAAATGGATTGGGCACCTTTCACATCTGGAAAGGTTCCATCAATGCTGTAAGACATATACATGTTATAGAGCAAGATATGCTTCCATCCAGACCATATCTATCTTGAGGAAAGGCCTTGCAGGTTTCCGCAAGACAATGCTAAACCGCAAACTGCATCTATAACTATCTATATCTATATCATGGCTGCGCAGTAGAAGAGTCCAAGTGCTAAATTAACTGCCTGCAGTCCAGTCCTTCGACAAATAAAACATTTGGCACATCATGAAATGAAAAACATGATATAAATGTCCCATGACAATATTCATCTCTTAAAACTCCAGCAACTGGTCTGCTTAATTAACAAATGTATACAGTATGTACTGTGTTTTAAAAAAAAGAGGACGCTATGCAATGTTAAACATTGCTCTGTCCCAAGGATTTAAAGATGTGTTGCAACTGACACATTAAAAAGTTCCATATTTTTTCCTAAAAATGCTATATTTCCTGAGTTGAAACATTTTATATGTTGTCTATGTTCTTTTATAAATAAAATATGGGTTTATGAGATTTACAAGTCATTGAATGCTGTATTTATTTACATTTTACACAGCACACCAACATTTTTGGAATTTAGGTTGTAGAAAGATTAGTTGAATAAAGATAAATCTAATCAAATTATAAATGTTGTGTGTGTGTCTAGTGTACAGCCAAACCAGCATAAGATGGTGTGCAATTTCACTACAGGAGGAGGCCAAGTGCAATGCCATGGCAATAGCTTTCAGCAGCGCCGCTATCCGGCCTGCGCTGCGCTGCGTACGCACCAACTCTCTCACCGAGTGTGCACAAAAACTCATGGTAACATCTACACGAAACAATCACTCTTGCTATCATGACATGCTATTTTAATGCACTGCTCTTTCATTATTTTTCTTATCCTTTGTTTTCCATTTACTTTTTTTTTTTTTTTAAGTTTTTAACATGAAACAAACAATAAACACTGTGGCAATAACTCTTATGCAGGTAAAATGATGTGAAATGGTTATGAACTCATGCTATATGTTGCTTCAACAAGTAACATATAGCAAGAGTTTATAACCGTTTTAAATCATAGCTACACATATATTTATCTGCATTATTAAATAAGAAAAATGACGATTTATTTGTGGTGTCCCAAGACTATTCCAGTCTTTGTTTATTTTGGGATGTCCACATCTTATATATAGTAGTATTCTGGTGTAATTATATTAAAACCTTACCTAATTTGACTAAAAATGTTTAGGAAAATATAATTTATAAATCTACGCTCTGTCCTTAGATAAATGAAGTTGATGCATTTTCTACCAGTGCCAAAGACATCTATGAGATTGGGAAGCAAGCCACATTCAAAATTGCTGCAGGAGAATCCACTTCTGAAGGTATTAGTTTATTTGTTTGTATATATAGAAATGCATGTATAGACCTGGTGTTAGACTGGACTCTGACTTTCAATAGCTTCCAACAGACATGTATTAATAATTTATTTTCGATATGATAAGCATTTATCTTTACAGTCAAATTGCTGTCCACGAAGGCACAGTGTTTTATCTCTGAAGATTGTGTGTTCAGTGTTACTAAAGATGTTACCTCACATTGGCTTTGTGAACTCTCTGACCTGTAGGTGAAGGAACGACATATTACGCAGTCGCCGTGGTGAAGAAGACAAATTCACACATTAACATCAATAACTTAAAGGGGAAGAAGTCATGCCACACTGGGATCGGGCGTACCGTCGGGTGGAACATGCCCATCGGCTATTTAATTGATAGTGGAAGGATGTCTGTTATGGCCTGTAACACGCCGCAAGGTGCATTATTCCCTGCTTCACTGTTTATGCATTATAAGTCGAGAAGAGTTAAAAAAAATCCTCCTCATGAATCAGTTTTAGTTTAGTTTTAGTTAATCAGTTTTATAAATTTGTTATTAAAATGATATTTCAGTAGATTATATGTAAGAATGAGAAACTGTATAGTTTTTGTGGGTGTCTAGGGGTTGCAGAATTCTTCAACGCTAGCTGCATTCCTGGAGCAATAGGCCAGGCTCCTTCTCTGTGCCAGCTTTGTGCCGGTGATGGATCTGGAGCTCATAAGTGTGAGGCCAGCGACAAGGAGAAATACTACTCCTATAATGGAGCCTTCAGGTAATGTTAATTTTCTATATGGTTTAAAATACTGAAACAGCTGCTCACCAGTCAAAGAAAAGTACAATAAATATAGAGAGTAATATACAGTATATATTAAGCAATAACTACATAATACTCAGGGCAATAAATGCTCAATAATTACACAATACTATAAATAAAAATATATATATTCTCAAAAAAAGAGATAATAGAAGAGACAAAAAATACTGTCTATCTATCTATCTATCTATCTATCTATCTATCTATCTATCTATCTATCTATCTATCTATCTATCTATCTATCATCCATCCATCCATCCATCCATCCATCCATCCATCCATCCATCCATCCATCCTGAGTATGATAGATAGATAGATAGATAGATAGATAGATAGATAGATAGATAGATAGATAGATAGATAGATAGATAGATAAGTGGATTCACTTAGCTCGCTGGAGTTTTGCAGTAGCTCATGGCATGCGTGGCTGCCCTGTATGTCAATCAAGTGGCAAATGCCATAGTGAGGATAGATGATAGACTTACATCTACATTTTCTTTTAATGGCACTCGATTTACTCTTAGTACCTTTGCAATCAACCGGTCGATCAACCAAATATATTTGGCACCCATGCTCTAGGGTTAGTATTAAAAAAAAATAAATACTCAAAACAACAAATACAAAAGATAAAAACACCACAAAAACTATGAATATGCAGGAAAATAAATTCACAGGACCATAAATACAAAACACATGAATTTACTTAAGACTGCATCCGACATAAGATAAATACACAGGGATATAATACTTAAGGAAATAAATGACCTGCTTTTACCTGCAATTGGGTTAAAAAAATTGAGAAAATACACATTCTTGAACAGATTTTTTGGTTTCGACAGGTGCCTTGTTGAGAATGCAGGAGAAGTAGCTTTTGTAAAGCACACCACAGTTGGTGACAACACTGATGGTAAGTCAATTTCATGTCAAATTACTAAATAAACAAAATACCTCTCAACAGAGTTGTAGGCTGATTTCTCTTAAGTTGTAATCTATTGTACCAGTGTAGATTTATTTATTGCTAGAGACTCAAAGCAGTTTTGTACGTCTCTCGGGACAAGGGCATCTGCTAAATGTTGCAAATGTAAATATGAATGATTTAAACAAAAATAAATGTAGCACAGAACAAACCAGGACATGGAATTATGAAAAAGGAAAGATTTATTGTGTAAATGAATATATTGTCTCACATTTTATTTTATTTTCTTTTTTTTAGGAAAAGGGGACACATGGGCACAGGGTCTTAAGGCTGCAGACTTCCAGCTGCTCTGCCCAGACGGATCCCGAAGTCCTGCCTCCGAATACAGGAGATGCAATCTGGCCCGAGTGCCATCAAGAGGCATTGTGGTCCACACTGATGTAGACAGCTCTGTGATATACAACATGCTTCGAGAGGGGCTGGTAAGAGCATTTTTACTGAAATGTTATATGATAAAATTCTCAATCCCAAAGTGCTGTTGTTCTTGAATTTGAATAGGCAGAATATTTTGATAAATTTTTTCTAACATCAGCTCTGACAAAAGTTCCATCTTACCATTGGTTATTGTCCAATTATATTGCATATGTCGATTAATGTCAACTATACACGTGAAATATGTCACTTTTATAGACAGTGTTCAGTGACATTTTGTTTGCATATTTTGATCCTCAGTGTTAAAAACACAATATATTTTTCCTCCTACAGCAAAAATCTGGCTTTTCCATTTTCTCCTCGATGGCCTTCAATGGTGAAAACCTGTTGTTCAGTGACAGCTCTACAAAGTTTATCCCTGCTGGAAGAGAAGAATACATTGAATGGATGGGACAAAAATACTATAACATTTTGAAAGCTATGGATTGCTCCACTAATGGTTAGATCCCTTATTTTAATCCATAAACAAATTAATTAGAGGCAATCGGATTGCCTGTAATAAAATAATATGTCTGTTTTGGAAAAACAGTAAATTTAATTTATTTGTTTGAATGCTTGCTAAATACCCCAAATAACCAGCAGAGTTTTATATTAGTACAGATTAGAAATCATTTTGTTTATGCATAGTGTCATTTTATTACAAAAATTTATATATAACTCTATACACTTCTTTGGTATACAACCAAATATAACCAGAATAGTTTACTGCTACTGCTATAATACTTGTCAAAAACAAACAAAGGACAGTTTATTAAACTTTGCACTGTTAAATTACCAGTGGTGGACAGTTGCAAAGCAAATAATGACTGTACTTAAGCAGCTTTTTCATGTATTTGTACTTTGTAATGATTTGGGGAGACTTTTTTCTTAAACTTCACTGCATTTCAAAGTTAAATATCTTTATAAATGGATAAAAACGTAACTGGTCAAGCGCGAAGCAAGCCACCAATCAGGGTAGAGCGCACACAGTTTTGAACTAGTTTTGATTGCTGCTTGGTTATTTAGCAGAAACATACAGTTTAGTGTTAGTTCAAGAGCAAGCAGAACATTTTAAGAGTAAAAATTTATGGAAGAAACTTGCCACAACACCTATGGCCTTATTTGTGTGATTATTTTTAAGTAGTTAAAAAAAGGGTTTTGGGCTCATGATCATTTTAACAGATATCCTTAGTCAGACTCATTACTATCATTCTACTAACAGATTGGTGTTCTAAGCGTAACAGAGAGTCTTATGACTTTAACTAATTTGATTGAAAAAAATGATAATAGGAACAATATAGCCATAATAAATCATAGTACATTGGATACTTAAGTGTAGTTGCACTCATATAAAAGTTGTCTGTGTTTGTGTGTGTGTGTGTGTGTGTGTGTGTGTGTGTGTGTGTGTGTGTGTGTGTGTGTGTGTGTGTGTGTTTGTAGATGTTCCAGAGATCCTAACCTGGTGTGTGCTGTCTTTTGGTGAGCAGCAGAAATGCGAAGACATGGCTCTAGCCTTCCAAAAAAAAGGACTCTCACCTAAAATCCAGTGTTTGTATGGATCATCTGTGGATGATTGCATGGAGAAAATCCAGGTAGACCATTTCACTTTAAAAAACTAAAAGTTCCTATTCTCTGACACTTTCTGTGGTGTAAAATATCCTCTCTGTATACACAGAACAAAAAGGCAGATGCCATCACTCTTGATGGAGGTTATGTCTATACTGCAGGAAAAACATATGGCCTGGTGCCTGCTGCAGGAGAAAGCTACACAGGTTATAATCAGCTGTACTATGTTTTTCCTTATATTATTGGGTGTAGCAGTGTCAGTATAACATTGTTTTCATAGCTGTCCACCTCTGTACTAAGAAACAGAAAGATTTTTCCAAGCTTCATATCATAATCTTCACTAACCAGACCTTTGTCATTTTAGGGGACAGTGATGGCAGCATCTATTACGCTGTGGCTGTCGTAAGCAGAAGCAACAGAGAGATTCAGAGAATCAGTGATCTGAGGGGACGGACCTCTTGTCACACAGGCTATGGCAGGACTGCAGGTTGGAACATTCCAGTAGGCTTGCTCCTTGAGAAGGGCCTTATCAGACCACAGAAATGCCAATTTGCCCAAGGTTTGAAAACACTGTTTCTCTTTGTATTACTAATTCAGTGATTTATTACAAGGTCAATGTTCAGCATGCATTTGAACTTATTTTGTTAGCACTGTTGGTACACAAAATTTATTTGTATGTATTTCAATGTATGTATTCACTTTAGTTTATTTTCTTGTATTTTGATTTCCTGTAACTTCTTTTGTGTAAATTTTTATTTAAATAAATGTACTTTTTTTTTTACTTCTATTGTTTGTGTGCAAAATATAAATTATTGTGTAATGTTTATATTATTTATGTTTATGAGGGGTGCCAATAATTCTACTCAGCATGGTAGTTCCATGATTTATTCTTTCACTAGAGTCCTCTATGAAGACCTACTGTCCACACAGAAAATTATTAAATGTTCATGTCCATCATTTTTTCCAGCTGTTGGAGAGTTCTTTAAATCCAGCTGTGTGCCTGGTGCCAATGAGCCTGGATTTCCCAGCAACCTCTGCTCACAGTGTATAGGAGACGCCAGTGGCCAGAACAAGTGTGTTAAAGGCCAGGATCTGTTTGATGGTTACAATGGGGCCTTCAGGTAACAGATTTTACTTTGTTTTTTCATTTTGAGATTTTAAGAGGCAGAAACACAAATGACCTTTTGTTTCAGGTGTCTGGTTCAGAGAGCAGGAGAGGTTGCATTTGTCAAACATTCTACAGTTTTCCAGAATACTAATGGTGAATCATTACACATAGCATTTTCAACTAATCAAAATTCTACACATACTGAAATTTTAAAATAAAAGAATGAAGAAAGCTGACTAAAAATTACTTCATCAGGCAATGGAACAGACCCTTGGACCCTCAACTTGAACTCAAGAGATTTTCAACTGCTGTGTTCTCACGAGTCTCGAGCTGAAGTCACCCAGTATAAGCAATGTAACCTTGCCCGTGTTCCCTCTCATGCTGTAATGGTACGGCCCGACACCAACCCTCACATCATCTTTGGCGTTTTGGACAAAGCTCAGGTGGGTTTTACTGTAATGAAAAATTGTCTGTGCCAAAAATGACAAATACACGTGATTAATATTTATTTACAATATTTGGTTTACTATCTTCAGCAATTCTTTGGGGTTGGCACTAACTCCGACTTCAAGATGTTTGACTCCAGTCGATATGAAGGATCAGACCTGATCTTTAAGGACTCTACAGTAAACATAATTGGTGTGGCAGAGAAAAAGACCTATGAAGATTGGCTTGGCAAAAGCTACATGGATGCCCTCTTAGCCATGGAGTGCTCTGACTCTTCAGCAGGTGAACACATTTATATTCTCTCAGTGAGACATGGGTGACTGTTTTTATACTTATTTAAATAAAATAAGGGTGTTTTTTATTTATCTACAGTACAGATCAAAAGTTTGGACACACCTTCTCATTCAAAGAGTTTTCTTTATTTTCATGACTATGAAAATTGTAGATTCACACTGAAGGCATCAAAACTATGAATGGAAAACTATGTGGAATTATATATGGAATTATATACATAACAAAAAAGTGTGAAACAACTGAAAAATGTCATATTCTAGGTTCTTCAAAGTAGCCACCTTTTGCTTTGATTACTGCTTTGCACACTCTTGGCATTCTCTTGATGAGCTTCAAGAGGTAGTCACCTGAAATGGTCTTCCAACAGTCTGGAAGGAGTTCCCCGAGAGATGCTTGGCACTTGTTGGCCGTTTTGCCTTCACTCTGCGGTCCAGCTCACCCCTAAACCATCTCGATTGGGTTCAGGTCCGGTGACTGTGGAGGCCAGGTCATCTGGCGCAGCACCCCATCACTCTCCTTCTTGGTCAAATAGCCCTTGATGCCTTCAGTGTGACTCTACAATTTTCATAGTCATGAAAATAAAGTGAACTCTTTGAATGAGAAGGTGTGTCCAAACTTTTGGTCTGTACTGTAAATAAAACATGGGTGGATTGGTGGTGGAAGGAGGATTGTATATGATAAAATGTGAATGAGTGCGTTAATGCGTCTGCATGGTGTCCTGCGATGGACTGACAACTTGTCCAGGGTGTATCTCTTGACTTGTGGTCTCACACGAGGCTCAGGATGTACCACGACCCTGAATAAACGAATGGCTTTTTTTAAATTAACCATATCTTCCTTTTATTACATTTGAAAAACTGACATCTTAAACATATCCATACAGTATACTTGGGATGTTTTGTGAGGATTTTGCATTATTGGCCAGCACTAACTCTCCAGTTTTTTCTTTATGTGTGTTTATGTGTGTGTGTTTAATTTTTTTTTCCACAGTGATATCTTCAGTCCCTGTACTAATGATGATCAGCTTGGCTGTGATCTTCTCCCTTTTTGCTGTGTAGCAGATGCACCAGCTACTTAAGGCTTCCTCAGTGATTTCTCCTGATCATATATTTACATTTATGCAAGTCTACTGCTGCTGTAAGCTGTGTCCACCAATGATTTAAACATAGATTGGGCATACAGTCTTATGTATTATTTTTTTTGGCTATTATCAAAACCAAATTGCAAAAATCAGGGTTAGGGTTAAATGTATAATTTCTTAATGATAGTTGTACTGTACATGTTTAATTAGCACACCCTTTCCTTTTTCTTTAGCAGGCTTTTATCCAGACTTTTCTCTGTTTACTTTTCATCCAGACTAGTTTGGCATTCTTCTGGTAGCATTGGGTTCGGACATTAGCATAGAACTTGAACTTCTGAGCCATCACTGTTTACTTGGTTTAGTTGATCATTACAGTGAGGAAACGCTGTAATAGTGACACAATACATTCAGTGTGATTCACAGTTAAAGTTAAAGCTCTATAATGATTTTACGAGACTAGAGTCCCCATACTTCAGTTGCGTTTTCTCTGCCTTGTCTTGACAGCATGTATTTGTTGAATTTGTATCACTGCACACACTTTTGCAGTAGTGTTCAGATACCTGAGGGCAACAGCCATATCAGTGTATATGCATTGCCTGTTACATATTTATTGACATATCAAGTGTTCTGTGAATATCCCTTTTTTTAATGATGTACTTGAAGGCACATGCTGTTTTAGAGAATATGCACATTCTAACTGAAGTTTCTTTTATGTCACTGAGTATACACTGGTTTATCACGCCTGAGTTCTTTTTTCTTTTTTTCCTTGTATTTCTATCAGTGAGAAAAGTGTCAAGATTATATATTCTTCTTGCTGTTTGATAATCTGTATTCAGAATCATATTCTCAAAAGCATCTACATGTTAACTCTATACATTTGTTAGCAATATGCACCCGAATAAAACAACATCTATTGTAATTATAGGTTTTGCTGCATGACTGTGCGTTGTTATTGTTTTATAAATTAGCACCTTTTCTTCTTTTGTGTTTTTCTTTTCTAATAGTGCACTTAGTACAGTATTCGACAATTTTGGCTCGATAAGCATACTATTCAAATTTCTCTACTGAATATGCTTTGTATACCTGCACTTTTTTCACCAATGCAATTTGTTTAATTTTCACTAAGAATGTATTTTTATACAATGTTCAGATACCAGTGTATATGTCAGTGTATATGTACTGACACACTGATTTCTAGCTTTACTGGATTGCAGTTTCTTCAATGAAATGATTAAGATGTAACTAATATTTAGTTGCCAGGCCAGTGAGTCTGCTAAAGTATTATTACATGTTGCCCAATAGGGTTCTTTGCTGTTCTTTTCAATAAACATGCATAGCAAATGTGGTGTCATTTCTGTTTTGTGACTGGTTTATACCTGATTGTTTTCTCTTGATCTGAAAGCTTTATAGAAAAAGATTCATGTTTTAGATGTTAACTGAGAAGTTTCAAGGCATGTCAAAACATCTCCAGGATCAAAGAAAGATATCAGACCTCTATAAAAAACAAAATAGTACTGATATACTTTAAAATAATTAGTTTAGTGTTATTATAACTATGAATATGTTACCCAAGTATTTTTTTTTTTATATGTAACTAAATAAGATATGGACAGTGGAACTTCAGCAGAAGTTCACACTGGACAATGAAATAAAATAAACACATTTTATTATACTGTAGGCTATTAAGCAGTAGAGAATAAGAATGTCTGAGCCAAATAAACAAATAGGCTTGCTGAAAACTACCAATCAAACATCACAGATGAAAAATAGTACAGGAACAGCTGACAGGAAATCCGTCCTATACCACAGCTGAAAATGATCATAAGCATAAAATCAAAAAATATAAATTCTATGAAAATAGGTCATACCATAGGTATCTCCTCATTGAAGGAGGTAAAATACAGTCTGGTGGAGTAAAGCTACAGTTGCCTTAATGTGCTATCAGACTTGCAGTATATCTAGGTTTACAACCTAAAGTTTTTACGTGAACACGGGAATTACATGTGGCAGTGTGGAAATAATGTTGCCCATGTTACTGACCTTTACTGTTTCACTGTGGTGGAGAAGAGCCTTTACTAGTAAGTAATAAGTAAATCTTTACACTTTTTACTGCACTGGAGTGAAAAAAAAGAGCAGCATGTTTAAGTTTTTATAACACCAGATTGTTACAATAACTAGTCACAAAGCAAAAAGTGCAAATACAAGTGACAGATTTACAGATACAGATTTCATGATCCCTCTTGAAAATTTACTAATCACAATAAGTAGGGTGAGTTATCCTGAGGCACAAACTTTAATGTTTAGGTATCTTAATAGAGCAGATCTTGAATAAACACAAACACAAACAGAGTAGTACACGTCTTTAGTTTTTGATTTTAACTCTTGCTATCATGATTTCATTAAATCATACCAAGAAAATAGCAATGCTGGATGATTAAGCAACTACTGCAGAAGTGATAAGGAGACAGCTAGAAAGGTATTTGGTGTCACATCTGGAAAAAGAAAGGAAGACAAAGAGATGTGGTGGTGGAATGAGGAAGTGCAGGAAAGCATAAGGAGAAAGATGTTGGTGAAACAGAATTAGGATAGACAGAGTGATGAGAAAAGAAGGCAGGAGTACAAGAAGATGCAGCAGCATGTGGAGAGGAATGTAGCAAAGGAAAAGACATGAGGAGCTGTATGTGGAGTTGCACACTAAGTAAGGAAAAACACATTTGTACTGATTGGCCAGGCAGAGTGACCGAGCTGGGAAGGATGTGCTACAAGGTAATGCAATAAAGTATGTAGATGGAAATGTGTTGACTATTTAGGAGAGTTTGTTGAAAAGATGGAGGGAATATTTTGAGCAACTGATGAATGAGGAAAATGAGATAGATACAGAGAGAGAAGGGTGGATGATGTGGAGATGGTGAAGCAGGAAGTGGATAGGATGACAGATGCATTATTTGCTTAAATGTTGATATAGTATAAAGAAGGTCATAAGGAGTTGCATTGTGTGTTCGTATATTTAGAGAAAGCATACCACAGAGTGCCGGGAGAGGAGATGTGGTATTGTATGAGGAAGTCAGGTGTGTCAGAGAAGTATGTGAGGGTGGTGCAGGACATGTATGAGGACAGTGTGACAGCAGTGAAGTGTGCAGTAGGAATTACAGACTGGTTCAATGTGGAGGTGGGACTGCATCAAGGATCTGCTCTGAGCCCTTTCCTGTTTGCAGTGGTGATGGACAGGTTGATGGACAAGGTCAGACAGGAGTATCTGTGGACAATGATGTTTGTGGATGATATTGTGATTTGTGGTGAGAGTAGGGAGCAGGTTGAGAAGAGCCTGGAGAGGTGGAGGTATGCGCTGGAGAGAAGGGGAATGAAAGTCAGTAGGATTAATACAGAGAACATGTGTGTGAATGAGAGGGAGGGCAGTGGAGTGGTGTGTAGTTGGTTTGAAAGAGGCAGCTGTAGAGGACAGGGTGTGTGGAGAGAGATGATCTGCTGTTGTGACCTCTAACGTGAACAGCCGAAAGAAGAAGAAGAGGAAGAGGGAAAAAGATGCCAAGAAAAGAGTAAGCATTCTAGAGATCCTCACAGCTCCTGTGTGATAGTTGCTGTACAATGGACTGGGGTCACATCTGGGATGCAGTTCTCCACAGACTGCACGGAATTGTATGTGTTTCTAATACATACAAAGATTATTTCATTGGTATGAGCAGGGACTTTTAATATATAAACAAGAGTGTAGTTTCTGGCTTCTCTCTTGCTCACACACACACACAGAGAGACTGCATGCAGTGTGTTGCTGGACAGTTGTGAGCATATGAAAGTGTGTGTGTGTGTTTGATGTCTCGGTTTAAGAGAGGAGCTGTAGCAGATCCTCGGGCTGGGTTCCGACAGAACACACCGGAATGTCCGGTACCGTCAGGACTGCTGAAGGGCGCCAGAAAGAGCGGACAACTCAATCTGTCCGGGCGCGCGCTCAGCGAAGGTAAATACACTCATTACAACTCAAAAGAGATCATAATACTGTCAAATAGTCAAATAGTCAAATAATCGCAGCACAAACAGTTCCAATGGAAATGAATTGATGTTTTTACTATCGGTTGCTAAAGGACAACAGACTTCTACAGACTGAAATTTGCGGCGCTCTGATTGGTCGATAGGGGTCGCTCACGGGTCACTCAACTGTCGACTCCTTTTTTTTTTAACGGCTTCAGTTTGAACACAGAAAAAAAAAGTGAACCCGGATCTTTAGAGCGGAGCAACAGATCCGCTTCATTCATTCACACATCCTTCACTTAACGTAAAAGTACAGATGTACATATGCTCATGTTTAAAACAAAACTCTGGTAAAAGTTAAAGTACTGACTACACTTTTTTACTCAAGTTAAAAAAAAGAAGTTTGGGCTCTGACATGTACTTAAGTAAAAAGTAGCCATGTTTTAGTGTCACGTTGGTACATAAACCTCACGTCATATTAATATTAGGATGTCAATCGATTAAAATATTTAATCGCGTTGTTCCTAAATGTACCTTAAATTAATACTTTTCAATTTCTTATTCATCTAATCAACATGGGCATGGACAAATATTGTTACTTAATGCAAATGCATATTTATTATTCGTGAAACCAAACTTAACATTAAGCATTAAGACAATATTCTTGTAAAGGTTTTAAAGTAATTATGGCGTGTCAAATGACGTAATTTATCAAGACACCAAATGGAACCTGTTTCCACACGGACGGTTAACGAGGTGATACCGAAGAAACTGCATCTCTCATAACTTTCATACGGATTACATAATCAGAAAATATTTGTATTCGATGTGAATTTGTTTATATAAATATAAATCTTTCGAGCTTTCTATACATATATTTATTATGCCTGTGAGGCAAATATTTACTAAGATCCAGGGTGTTTTATTTGGGTTATTTCTTTGAAGAGACGAGACAAAGACGGCAGAAAGCGCCCGCTGTCTGTTTTCTTTACTTTACGAAAGCACAACGTTTTGTTTTTGTGTGTACAAATAAAAGTAGACCCTTTACAGATTCGAATGATGTATTGCTCTTATCTGTGCGATCAAAAAAGATATTAATTAATGCTCGTTTCGGTGTTGTGAGGAAAAAATGGCACAAAACGCGCCGGTGCGTTTTGTCGACCTCAAAGGAATAATTGTAAACATCATGGCGGATTTTGGTGCTGATTTAAGACTTGGCGCATCAGTAAACAAATGTTTACTAATTGAAAAGTAAAAAAAAAAAAAATAGTGAAGTAAAGTACTAGTAGTAACAGAATAAAACTTTTTTCCCTTTATTTTCTTTAAATGGTCCTAAAATCATCTCAAGTAGCCAAATTATATAAGACTACTATATATATATATATATATATATATATATATATATATATATAATAAGTAAACCAGATTGACTGATGTAAAACCAGCAAAATCAAAAAAGTATTTTAAATAAAAATTTTTTTAAATGGCATTGCATTATAATACTTTTTAAAAGTTTCTTTGTCATATTTATCTTGTTGTTGTTGCTATTATTATCTGTATGGTTCCAGCTAGCTGAACAGAGTTCCTTTTGATTTAAGTTCCCCAGAGTGTGTGGAGGATAAATGTGGACCCTCCAGAAGAAGCTCGACAGAATCTATCATTCAGTGCAACAGAGCGATGGTGGGAGCAGACTGATCTCACCAAACTTCTGCTGTCCTCTAACAAACTCCAGACAATTTCTGAAGACATCAGACTCCTGCCTGCACTAGTGGTTTTAGATGTGAGTTGAACACTGGGCTGTGTGTTTTTACTTGAACAAGACTTATGTATAGGGGATGGCTTTTAAAGCGCTGTCAATCGGCTTTTATAGATTCATGACAATCAGCTCACCTCACTGCCAGCATCTATCGGGGAGCTGGAGCAGTTACAGAAACTCATCCTGAGGTAGGTTTAGTGAAGATATGTTGACATGTTTTGATATATATTTAGATGTGGATTAGATATGTTTTTGATGATTACTGTTCTGTTTAGTCATAATAAGTTGACAGAGCTGCCCACGGAGCTGTGGAGGCTGACAAACCTGCGATGTCTCCACCTGCAGCAGAATCTGCTTGAACTGCTGCCTGCAGACTTGGGCCAGTTGTGCCACTTGGAGGATCTTGTAAGTATAAAAACTTTATACAGTAATTAAAATCTATGATTTATTTCGAAAGCCTCAATGGCAGAGCATAATGATAAAAATAATGTGTGTGTGTGTATCTATCTATCTATCTATCTATCTATCTATATATATATATATATATATATATATATATATATATATATATATATATATAATTACACATATATTATTATTTTATTATATATATATATATATATATATATATATATATATATATATATATATATAATATAAAATTGGAAATATTTCAAGTTAGAGGGGAAAAGGAAAAAAAAAAAAAAAAAAAGTAGGTGAACAAACCGGGGGGTGGTGGTGGTGGTGGTGCGGTAGATTTGTTTACTGGAAGTGACTAGCGAATTTAATGTGCTGAATTATGTCATTTTTCCCACCGTGTCAGTCCAAATTAGTGTGACACACTTCGCAAAAGGCATGGGCATTGTTAACATGGCTTTCAGTTAAGAAATTAAATTATTTCCTCCAGCTGTTGTTGATTTTACATGTTTTTTTATTAATCGGATAAAGTAAAAATGTTCTGTTATTTCAGAGTTTTTATTTTATCCATGCATGAATCTAGCACATACTGTATCTACATGGTAAAACATGTTTTCCGGAAATAACGTCTTGTTTAGGTGTGTTTACTTCTTATTTCTTTTTAATGGTGTTATACAATTCTGTAACTTTTCCAAAATTTCTTCTCAAATTAAAGGATGTGTCTAACAACAAATTAATGGCTATACCGGACAGCCTGGCAGACCTGAGCAACCTCGTAAAACTAAATCTGTCCTTCAACAATCTGAAGAGCCTGCCACCTGCGATCAGCGAAATGAAGAGTAAGCGTCAAATTGTCTTTGGTTTAGCTGATGTTTTTTGGGAAAACATCTGTTAAGCCCTTTCCTTCTGTAGACTTGAGAATGCTGGACTGTTCTCGGAATCGGTTGGAGAGCGTGCCGCCTGTCTTGGCACAGATGGCGTCTCTCGAGCAGCTGTACTTGAGGCACAACAAACTGCGTTTCCTGCCAGAGCTGCCCTCCTGCAAAACACTCAAGGTTTTTCAGCAGCGTCTATTAAAGCTGTTTTCTATCTGGTGGATTGTAGAGCTAATTAAGCCCAACTTGCACAACTTACACAACATACACAACATATCTGAATAATTCTTATTAAACTAAAGATGAATTGTTGACACACAAGTTCTCATATTTCAAAACATATTAGACGGTTTATTTTCTAAAACCATATGTATCAAAGAAATATTAACATATGTACTGTATATGTAACATGTTTTGTAGCATTAGTATTTGAATTAAACACTAGTCTCTATTTTTGCACCTTTCTTTTTTTTTTTCTTCAAATAAACTTTTGTTCCTGTGTTTTTATTTTTTCTCGATAGGAGCTCCACTGCGGGAACAATCAGATTGAGGTACTGGCGGCAGATCATCTAAAACACCTGAACTCTCTGAGTGTTTTGGAGCTGAGAGATAACAAGGTGAAGAGTCTTCCCGAGGAAATAACTATCCTGCAAGGCCTGGAGCGCTTGGATCTTACAAACAATGACCTTAACAGGTGCTCCTTTTCGTCACATACTTCAACACGTTATGTCTAGTTAAAAATGAAAATCGAAAAATTTAATCTGGAATACATTTTTGTTGCTTCAAGTATATTTCATAATAGAACTGGGCAAAGTGCTAAATAAATAGTAACTGTAGTAAATAATCGATTGCATATGAAGATCTCAGAAAATACAACATATTGATATACATATACAGTAGGCTGTGTCTGAAATGATCCATGATCTTTTTACTGTCTAGTGAGCTATTTTTGTGGTCTGCTATTTCATAATGTTGCCCTGAAACATATGCAGAATTCCCAGTGCAGTCTTTTTCAACCACAATGCAACTTTATATGTAGTGGAAAAAATGATATACCCAGGCAGTTCACCCATAATGCACTGTGTTGTTTGGTTGGGGTTGCATGCATCTTTATTGGGGAAGACCATGAATTTATATGGATCGACTTCTCCCGAGATTCTCGTTAATGTACTGAAAGGATTAATGATGCTGTAAAAAAAAAAGTTACTACAGTTACATCATTTTGTTTTATAGACTTGATTAGTTAATTGACCCTATTTTTTTTATTTGGCTGCAACACAGTTTCAGTGATGATGAACAAAATCACTGAAATGGATGAAGTGTTCTGTGGAGAACACAATCATTTATATGTCGTGAGTCCACTATAATCCATCGAAGAAAATGAAAAAAAAATATTTTGAAAAAAAACTAATTTGTTTCTGTTCATGCGTGTGGAGCAGTGTGCCCTGTGGTCTTGGAACGTTGCCTAAGTTAAAGTCTTTGTCTCTGGAGGGAAATCCACTGAGGACAATCCGCAGAGATCTTCTAAATGTGAGCACTCAGCATCTTTCACCTCTCAGCAAATTTCAGCTCCGCTCTAACCAGTCTTCACCTGGTCTTTACAAATTGTATTAAAGTTAAATTGCAGCTGTGTTTTAACACGTCTACCTAATACCTACTTTTTCAGAAAGGCACCAGTGAACTCCTGAAATATCTGAGAAGTCGAATACAAGGTACAAAATACATTCCATTTTACATGATACACATTAAGACCAGTTTTGTTCAGGACATCTTTTCATACTGTGTAATGTACAGAGCAGCCTGATGGGAAAGCCAAAGAGGAGACGAGCACAGCGATGACTCTTCCTAGCCAGGCCAAGATTAACGTGCATGCCATCAAAACACTGAAGACATTAGACTACAGGTGCACACAACTTATCTTATAAACATCCTGTTTATTAGATATGCAAATGTTGCTCAGTTGTGAATAGAGGTCGACCCATTATACGGATTTGCTTATTAATCGGCACTGATGGTTGATTGCTGGAACTATTGGCTATTGGCAAATATCCATACCTATAGTTTTCTGGGTTGCGTCTAAGAAGGTCTGCTGAGATTATAAAGTAAGAGAGCAGCCTGTTTTTTTTGGATTTAATTTTATTAATTTAACAACATTTTTAATTTTTGTAATACATTTCAATACTATTTTGCATAGTGTTTTTTAATACCTAACTATCTGTAAAAATCCATGGTTGACCTCTAATTGTATTAGATCTATCTTTTCTATTGTATCTAAGAGTATTGCTGTCAATTATTTATATATATATATATATATATATATATATATATATATATATATATATATATATATATATATATATAAAGTCGATTTATATATGCAACATTTTTTCCCCCAGAATTCTACATATATTATTCACAATAATTCTGACTGTTTTTTCCTCTTCATATTCTTAGTGAAAAACAAGAGGCATCTATACCTGATGAGGTGTTTGATGCAGTCAATAACAGTCCAGTTGTCAACGTGAACTTTAGCAAAAACCAGCTGACTGCTGTTCCACCCAGGTAACGAAGGGAAAATGACTCTCTGCAAAATAGTGAACAATCTGGAGACAAAATCTGTGAGTTTTTTATGTAATAAAAGTTTCTTTGTTCTGTAGAATGGTTGAGCTGAGAGACTCTCTAGCAGATATCAGTCTCGGATTTAATAAGCTTTCCACGATTCCTCTTGAATTTTCCCAACTACAGCAACTTGTACACATAGACCTCAGGTATATACTGCCAATCATGCTATTTTGAAAGCAATTAAATATAGAAATAATCCTGCCACAGCTGGGATTAATAAGAACGAACTGCACTAACAGTACTACTGTTATTGGATTTCTCTCTAGGAATAATCTGTTGACATCCCTGCCAGTGGAGCTGGAAGCTCTCACCAAGCTGCAGGGCATCATACTATCATTTAATAGGTAAGTATTAATAATGTTTAATTGTTGGTCTGTTGATCCTTATTCAAAAACTATTTGTTTCCTCGATCTTTCTTAGATTTAAGCATTTCCCTGATGTGTTGTACCGCATCCTAACCCTGGAGACCATTTTAATAAGCAACAATCAAATTGGAGCCATCGACCCCGTGCGGCTTAAGCTGCTAAACAGATTGTCCACTCTGGATCTGCAGAACAATGACATCATGCAAGTGCCACCAGAACTGGGTAACTGCACCAGCCTGAGGTACACAGTTTACTATGTACAATTTACAATTTATTCAAGTTCTTTGTACTTTGGTGCACAGGGTTACTTCCCTTAACTGATATCCACGTCACTGTAACACCGACAATGCAGTGGAAACTGATGAAAGACAGATGTTTTTAATTCAGTACATCTCCATGTTGCGTTGCATGTGGTTCACGTGACCAGTGAGTTGTTTGGTTCCAAAATTCTGAAATATTTCTGAATAGAGACGACACTGCAGTAATAATAATAATACACCACACAGTCCCAGCAGGCTATTATCTCTCTATGTGTACTTTACAGATTAATAGTTATTTATTGCATAACAGTGCAGTTATAACAGTGCTGTATAATAAATAATACAGGTTTCATTCACTGTTTTAAAAAATAATAATTTATTTCAAAATAGTCTCTCATTACAGCAAATCAAGGTTTGGGTACTAATAAAAACGAATAAAAATGCCCTACATAATTAAAGGTTAAAGGTGGTGAAGAATTTAGCTGTTCTTAGATAGAATGTTAAATGATGGCACCACCTAGTGTCCAAAACCCTCATCTTCATCTTTTGCTCATTTAAAGTTGTAACATTAAAATGCATGCAATCTGTAAACTGTAGATTTTAGTCTCCTTTGGCTAATTGATATTTTGCAAAGTGAGTGAAGCACTGCTAATTTATTTTTTCTTTAAATGAATTTCTTCAGTTTTGCAATCAAGGCATAATCAATGAACTTGAACAAAACTGTAATGATTTTTAAACAATGATATTAATAAATATAAATAATAAATTTTAAAATAATGAATATCAAGGTTACACAATTACACTTTTGTGATCATATTGGGAAGGAAATTGTTTATCATCAAAATATTTAGCAGCACTCATTCAATTCAATTCAAACTTTATTTATATAGCACCTATATTTATTCATAGCAACAAAATCCAATGTGCAAATTATAGTAATAAAATTAAAGTTAACATAAAAGTAATAAAATATAGCAATATCATCAAAGAAAAAAGTAAAATAAGTATTAAAGAACAACAAATTAATATAAACGTTAAGAAGCAGAAGACTGAGAATACACTCTACTACAAAACAACTTGTATGAGGTTGGGGTTCCTTTTTCAGTCCTGATCCGTTCAAAGTGCGAGCCAGCCTTGGTTTGCTTATTAGGGATAAATTTGTTCATTAAAGATTTAGGGTACATTTTAGTGGTAGCTCAGTGGTTCACACTGGGCTTCAGGGTGGATGATCAATCCATATCCTGGGACCTTTAACAAAGCCCTTCACCCTCAACTGCTCAGTTGCATAAATGAGCTCATTGTAAATTGCTTGGAAAAAGGGTAAATGTTTAAAGCTTCTTTGTGATCTTGTTTATTGTTTAAATGAGTTGAGTTGACTAGAAGCAGTCTATTTTGCTGAACAATGAAAAAAAAAGAATTTGGTCGTGATACCTGTACACTGTATAAAGCTCTGTGTAATATAGAATTGTTTTTATTTCCCTCCTCTTCAGGGCGCTGATGCTCGATGGAAATCCTTTCCGGAACCCTAGAGCTGCGATCGTAGCTAAAGGAACTGACGCGATTCTCGAGTATCTTCGGAGTCGCATTCCTACATGAGTTTACTGTCTTGCATGGCTGAGCTACCACCACTGCCATACAATTAAAGCACTATCTGACTCATACTGAAGACAAGACACAACAGATCTCTGTCATAAAACTGTTTTTCTAAGAATTTGCTATGAAATGTTTTTGTTTCCCAAAATTTTCATCGCCTCATAGTTCCAAAGATATTTGTTTGAAAGTTTACATTACACTTTATTCGGTCTTTTATCACCATCTTGTTCTTGCTGACCATCTTTATAATAAACAGCACTGCAATTACATTTATTATATTCTTGACCTGCATGTCTAAGACTAGTATGAATACCACATGACATGATTTAAAAAATGCTGTGTGTTTGACATTTAAATTTGTTTGGTCAAGAATATTTATTAAATAAAAAACATTTAATGAGAAAGCCTTGTATTGATAGTGTATTGATTTTTATTATTGTAAAAAAAATTATAAAAACCCCAATTATTCAATTTTTGCACTAGATACTGTAAATCAGTATCAATTATTCACAATGGCTTATACTGTTTCATAAAGAAATTTCTTTGTAATTGTAGTTGTACTGTCTTAAAAGGAAACAGATGACAGATAATAACAATAGTGACTTTTTATTTGTACAATAAAGACTTTCATACATTATTCAAAACACTGCTTAGATACTGAAAAAATCTGTACTCCCAAAGCCGAAAATGGCTCCGTTATTTGCTGCACAGCTTTGAATATTTTTTTCCAGTTTTGGCTTTTATTATTAAAATTTATTTTAAATATGTACATATAGCATCTGCAAAATGCATTCTAGACACAGAATATATATTTCATCAATTACATTGTTTTAATTTCGGAAAAAAAAAAAATAGGAAGGAGTAAACTTGCGTGTGCAAATAAACTGCATGATAAATTGTCACTAAATCTGATTAACTAAATGGAATAATTGTGTTATTCTATATATAATTACTTTTTGCACAAAAAAATGAAACAGCATTCAAGTCCAGTAAGTCTTCATACTGCAGAAAGCTTTGAGTACATTCACAATTTATAGGAATAAATTAATTTAAATGATTTCATTCACAGTTATGTACATCAATACTGCAATTAGACGGAATAGTACCATATATTAGCATTTATATTCAATAGGATTTAAAACACATACAAAAATGACCATTTGTATATCCATATACATGTCTGACACAAATTCACATTTACTGTAGAAATAGTTTTAAATTTTTATTTGTTAGTTTCTCTCATCATCTAAATACTCTTTTCCGTACTGTTTTTGTATCTTTATAAAAAAAAAAATCCTCACAATTTGAGCAAAGCTAAGTATGTCAATATATTATAAATAATTACTCAAACATTTGGTAAAAATAATTACATTATCAAATGCTTTGTCCCAATAACATTTTTTTTAAATCAATTTTCATCCAGACTTCAGGTTGTATAATTACAATTCAAATAAAATGTAAAAAAAAAGAAATAAAATTGGGGATTTTCTAATGCTACATTTATTTACAGTGTTGGACATGAGCAAAGCAGATCTATCTGTAAGGTACAATGATGATGAGTCTTCACTGTTTTTAAATAAAAAAAGAAAACCTAGTGGAGTAATGCAACTAAATGTTTAATTAAAAAACACAAAGCCTCCTCTCTGTTTTCCTAATCAGACAGCTTTAAAAAGTGAAAGCATGCTATAAACATTAAAGCTTCTTATGGAATTCTATTAAATATTGTGAATTAATTTATTTATATCAATAAGTGAATAACAGGCCTTAAAGCAGAACAACAACTAAGCTTTAAGCTTTGAACAACTTAAATGTACACACAAAAAAATGATATTTTGTACCTGGTGGATACTGGGATACCGATTATATATGAAATCAAAATAGGAATCAATATTAAACTAGTAAAAATGCTCCTGTTGACAACATGGCAAAAAAAAAGAAAGGAAAAAAGGGGTTTCGCCCTGTATGATTAACCTTAAGAAAAGGACTCGCTCACTATTATTATTCCTAGTGCTATTTTTATGTTTATTAAGAAGCTCTTTGCTGACCAGCAGAGGGCGTTGCAAGAAAAGCCAAATAGCAACAATATTGCTTTTGGATTTTTCCTTTGATTTGTGCAAAACTCTATATACCAGCAACACACAATGCGTAACCCACACCTACTGTGCTCGCAAATGTCTGCTTAAATAATTTCAATGAAGTCAAGGGTCAGCTGAATAAACTATCTTCTGTAATGTGTTTTTATATATATATATATATTTATATACAAGGCATTTACAGAGTTGAGGCAGTGTTATGATGAATAAAATGCTTTCAAATGCAAATGTGCTTTCATGCACCGAGAATAAAATAAAATGAAAAGCTGCTTGGAAAAATAGGTACAAAATAATAGCGATATAAATAAGCAACAAAAAACCAACACCTACAGCCACAGGCTGGGAGATATAAAGTAATTTCACATTAGTAAGTTTAAACACACACACACACACACAGATACACACACACACACACACACACACACATATATATATATATATATATATATATATATATATATATATATATATATATATATATACACACACACACACACACACACACACACACACACACACGCACACACACACATGTGAGCCATATGTCACATTATTCGATATGTTCTCTATTTTACATTTGGCACTAGTATTTGCCATTGGTCCAGCAATTGGCAAAATTGTTACTAGATAAAAACTTCATGTACAAGGTCCAGTGTTCCTTTTGAGCAAGAAGTCAGTGTTATAAAATTATTTACATTGTGCTCTCCCTTAAAATGACCATGTCCACAGCTTTCGGGAAACTCTTCAGAAGAGACACTGCCGTTTGGTGTTCGATGTGTAAAAAACTATGTCCGTTGGCCTGCAATGCAAGAATGAAGCAAAGGATGAATAGAGGGCAGTGAGGGACGTGAGCTGGGGCGGGAAGAGGCGGAGCGGCACAGGAATGCTGGGAACAGGCCTAGCTCAGAGAGAATAAGAGACACACACTGTCAGGAAAAGAGGAGAAAAAAAAAGCAACCAGCGAGATGCACACAAGTAGAAGAGCTGTCATGCTGTAAAGGAAAGAAGGTGGAAAGAAGCTGGTCTTTGAAGAGAACTGTTCCTCAGCTAACTTTGGATCTGTGGGAAAAAAAAAAGCGCCGAGGGACCTGCGTCCTGCAGGCTAACGATGAGACCATGAGAAACTCTTAATGCATTTAGGATGCACATTAAAAGTGAAACGGCTAATCATTGACAGACCAATAACTGCTAGAGCCTTTCACTCCTATGCAGTTATTTAGTTGGACAAAAACAGTCTTACAGATTTTTAAGTATGATATATAAGATTTTAAATGGAACACTTAAAACTGATTGCGTAATATTACTGACTACTTCTACATAAGTAAAGAGTTACTGTGCAAAGCTTTTGCATTTGTTCTCTGCTGTGTGTCATTATGTTATATTTACCATGGGGCTATCATTTACAAACCATAAATATGGGCAAATTACAATGGCAAAAAAATGGCAAAAAAAGACAAAGGTCTTGCAGTAAAACTAACACGCTTAAAAACGCAGTGTGTATCATATTCGAACTAAAACAAAAGACCAGATTCAATCGGTTTCATGGGCAGAATTAGAAAGATAAGAGGAAAAGTGAGGAAGAAGATTCAAACAACTAAAAGGCATTTTTAATGTTCTGTAATTTCACTGTGCTTAAAACACTCATGCCATCAAACACTGGAAAGTAAAACAGAAAGTGTCCAATACATCCAAGTTCTCAGTAATATAAGAGAAACGCTGCAGCTTAAAACAATAGAGCAACCAAATGCCATCCTTAGAGAACTGACAGGCGAGTAGTGCCAAAGTTTGACACGCGTCATAACAGAAGACCATGCTCACATGGTTGACACACCGTACACACCCACACACACACATACCAGACACAAAATGGCACATGCAAAGCCTTCCGCTCTGGTGCTGTCACACACTCACTGGACAATGTGTGGTGATGAAGAAAAGTGTTACCTTCAGAATTTTGTCCCCCGGTAGAAGAACATTGGAGGCGGGTCCATCAGGCTGTACCCTAGTAACAAAGATACCCTATAAGTCAAAATGATATGAGGTTAGGAAACACACGGTGGTGATGGTTTAGAATCTTTGCCTTTTAATCTGGAGTCATTTGTTCTTAGCCAAAAATCCCAGCTTATATGATTGTAGAATTTTACTTGCAAAATACTGTGTGTGTGAAGCTAACATGCAGGTAAAAGCGTGAAAAATATGTATTATATATAAAGATATTTGTGCTTTGCTGAATAGCTATTGTGTGTACTTTTTAAGGCAAAGATTATAAAGCATTCGGTATTGTACCAGATGTGTGACCTAACAGTATGCATCCTAGTAAACAACATACTGTGAGTCAACCAAACTTTACATCACGCCATTCATTCAGGTGCTGCATGGACCCGGCTTTGCAGATTCCCAGATTCCTTAGAATGTTTTATAGGTTGTGGAGAAAAAAAATCAATTCCATTTACCGAATAAACATCACAACATTTCCACGATTTACGCAACTCAATTCAATCAGATTTCAGCTATTACAAATGAAGTGCCAAAAATAATGCTGTGCCCTTGACAATGATTTAGTTTTGTACTATTTACGGTAAATGAAATATTACTGACAGGATTGTAAGCTGTGAATCGGTTAACATGTAACACAGGCTGCTGATGTGCAATGTTGTGCATTGCAGCAGCTCATGTTTCCATGGAAACCTTACAGTAAGGTCTTCTCTCCTTTACAAAACGATAACCTTGGTGTTAATTCTGCAAGCATTGAAAATAAGGCAGGAATAGTGTACAAAAAATTAATTCCATTCATTAAATTTGTGTTCTCTCAGTCTAGATGAGGGAGAGAAGGCCTTACCATGTCAGAGGGTTTGAAGGGGTTCCCCTGCCCACTGATTCCCCCTGAGATGCTGAAACCGAGGCCTGGGTTTTTCTCAATCCGAACACAGAACTACAAACAAGAAAGCAAGGCACTATTGTAAATCCTGTGCAGTGATTGTAATTATGTTTTGCATGCCTAAATTGTGTACCTTAAATGTAAATATATTAGCAACAACTGCATAAAATGAAAGATTACACTCAACCGAAAAACATTTAGGCACATCAGATACTACCCCAAGTCACACACACTACAATAATCTTTTTATTTTGTTATAGAACTGAAGAGCTCAAGTCCAAAAAAGTTGGGACACTGTGTAAAATGTAAACAAAAACATAATGCTATGATTTGCAAATCTTATAAATGTATATGCAAATCACAATAGAACATTAAAAGCAAATCAAATGTTTTAACTGAGGAAAAGTACCACTGTAGGGGAAAAAAAATTCTTTTTTAATTTGGTGACTGCAACATGTTTTAAAAAACTATGGACAGGGCAACAAATGTCTAGAAAAATGTAGTATAATTAAATTTAAACAGTTGGAGAAACATTTTGCAACTAATTAGGTTACTTTAGAACAGGTCAGTAAGATGATTGGTTATAAATATATAAAAATTGGTACTCACGACCTTGACACACGTGATCTCGATAGGTCGCGACTTTTCATTTGGAATCGGACTGAGAGTAACTCCCGAAAAATCTGATCGTTTGTGAGAAGCCGCAAGTGGCTCGAAAGTTCGGAGTAACATTTCAAAACAGAGTTTGTACTAATAAATTACATTAAAATGTTTTAAAAAACTTTTTTTTATTGTATTATTCATTAAAAGTATAAAATATTTTTAAGTAATTCAGAATTTTTGTTTACAGTACAGTACATTACCCCTTGAAAAAAGAACCATCAAAAAAAAAGTCAAACCTCGCGATTTTTTGTTAATCGCAAGGGGTCACGTAAACCCTGCAAGTATTGAGGTTGCACTGTACTGTATCTTATAGAGCAGTGGTCACCAACCTTTTTTGCGCCACAGACTGGATTAATGTCGGACAGTATTTTCACGGACCGGTTTAATGTCAAACAATATTTTCACGAATCAGCCATTAAGGTGTGGCGGATAAATACAACAAAATAAAATAAAACGCTTAAAAAATGTTATTTTCTAAACATAATAATAAACGTGAATCCACTTTGTTGTTTTTTGTTCATTTTGCTAGCTTGAAGGTTTGAATTTAGCGGTAATGTATTATGTGTTACCAGCCGAAGCAGCCCCTTTAAGAAGGTAGAGGATGGAGGTAAGACATGTGACCGAGGCATCATGACATGCATCAAGAGTGAGTCATAGACAGATGTGGCGGAGGGGTAATTTGGTAATTTTCCAAAATAAAACATTGTACAGAATCAGATAATAAATAAAATGGAGTTTCTGCGTTCTGCGGCCCGGGGGTTGGGCACCACTGTTATAGAGGCAGAGTCTCTCAGAAGTAAAGATAAGTAGAGCTTCACCAAAAGACTGAGTCTAAAAATTGTGGAATAATTTTAATATAATGTTCCTCTTCATAAAATTGCAAAACAGTTGCAACAGTGCAAAAACATTTACAGTACATTTCATAACATCATCAAAAGTTTTACAGAATCTGTAGAAATGCACAAGGGACAAGGGCAAAAATCAATACTGGATGCCCGTGATCTTCAGGCCCTCAGACACTGCATTTAAAACAGTCATTATTCTATAATGGAAATCACTGAATGGGACCCTTAACACCTCCAGAAACCATTGTCTGAATGAACAATGTTTGCCGTGTCAGTCACAAATGCAGGTTAAATCTTTATCAAGCAAAGAAGGTGACGTATAAATATGATCCAGAAATGTTGCCATCCTCTGTGGGCAAAAGCTCCATTAAAATATCCTGAGGCAGTGTAAAACGAAAAACGGTACTGTTCTGGTCAGACAAATCAAAATTTCAATTTATTTTTGGGAACCATAGACACTACATCCTCCAGTCTGACGAGGAGAGGGACAACCTTGCTTGTTATTAGCAGTTAGTTTAAAACGCCACATCTCTGATAGTATGGGAGTGCATTAATGCCTGTGGAATGGGCAGCTAGCACATTTGGAAAGGCTTCATCAATGCTAAACAGTATATAAATGCTTTCATCCATAAAAAGCCTTTTTCGAAGAAGGCCTTGCATATAGTAGAAGTACTAGAAGAGTCCGGGTGCTGAAGTGGCCTGCCTGCAATGTAGACCTTGTACGGTTTAAAAACATTTGCCGCATCATGAAATGAAAAATACAACAAAGGACACATAGAACTGTTGAGCAACAAGAATCTTGTATCAGACACATATGGGACAACATTTCTCTCCCAAAACTTCAGCAACTGGTCTCCTCATTTCCCAGATGTATATGGACAGAAGACATGACGCTAACCAGTGGTCTACATAGCCCTGTCCTAACTTTTTTGAGACCTGTTGCAGTCATTTTACACAGTGTCCCAACTTTTGTGGAATTTGACTTGTAACATTTAAGCTGGCAAATTGTTTTACTCTGACCAAACACAATTTAGAAATAAAAAAAAAAAAAAAAAAAAAAAAAGAAATTTACTGGGTTGGATAAATATTCATACCCTTATGTCAGCTAAATGTCAGACTGGATAAAGACCACTGACAAACAACAATTTTTAAAACTTGCTACAGATTCTCAATCAAACTAAGGTTTGGGTATTCAATGCAAATTGTGAACTATATTACACCAAACTAACTTTTTAAATTTTAGGTGACAATATAAAGTTTATTAGTAAGGTTTTAATCTACCAAATGTTAAGTCACCATATTATGACAAATATGACACTGGATAAATACCTGTTCTGGAAAACCATCCATGCTTTTCTGGCCTTTAGTCTGGATAAAACAGCGGGCACTCTGTGGTCGGGGGCTGGTGCTCGTCACGGCCATGGCCAGAGGTGACTGGTACTGCTGGATGGACACCTTATTCATTGCTCCCTCGTACTGCTGGGGTCCCCGATGTGGTCCCGAAGCTCCACTTCCCACAATGCCCTGCTGTTGGGAAGAATGATGGACCACAGCCTGTGAAAGATTTTTTATATTTTTTAATCTGAACAATGTCTGCATGATTGCATGCTTGATGACACTTTAACAGTGATGGATATATCTCATCTTATCATGTTACTACAAAAATTTGAGTGTACTATTCACTTTATGTAGATCAGTTATCTATATTATTATTATTATTATTATTATTATTATTATTATTATGTTATTTAATTCAAGAGATATTACAGGCCAAATATTGTGCCATTTCATTTAATGTAGGTCATTTTCTATAGCGCACAAATATTTTGGCTTATGATTGATGAACCTCAGGTTTATTTAATTTTAGGAAAAAATACTAAGATGGTATAAACCACATGGGAGCTTGAAACTAGTGAATCGTATTGCACTGTTTTCTATTTTTGTCACTCTGCAGCACTGTTCACTTGATGCATTACGTTAGATCTAAAAAAAAAATTCAGGCACTGGAGATTGTACAAGCAAAGTGTGAACCAACAGACCGTCATATACACATAGCACAAAACAAAATGCATTGTATTTGATTAGACTTTGTTCAGAAGCTCTGACTGACAGCCTTTAAACACATATACTGTACTGTAGACTGACTAGTTGCTAAGGAGACTGAGGAAGAATGCAGCCCAGTGAGAATGAATGATTCAAAAAGTAGCAATTAACCCTGACATTTCAAAACATTAACACAGCAATCATGACTAGATCGAGATGCAATTCTGAGCTTTAGTAGAACAGGAAGCGCAAAAAGAAGCAGAGATTATTAGTTAGAAGAGGTATTGTATGCCAGAACGATAGAAATATAATGACAATAAAAGAGAAATGGTGTGTCATCTTAAGATTCATAATGAGAAACAGCAGGATTACTTTATTTTTAGTAAGGGACATTTTATTTGCCTGTATTCTTCAAAGTGCTAAGTTCTACCATGCATAAAACAATTTGCAGTCTATTATTTACTCTATTGTACCCAAGCCAAAGGTGACTGGTGATGTAGAAAAACAAAAAAAATTCAGCAATTTTACTGGAGCGATTTTATTAACAGCATAGCAAAAAACCTGAATGCAAAAGCACAGAAATAACTTAACACACAATGCCCATATTTCCTTTTGCTGAAATGCTCCTAATGTTATTCTTTTAATACTCTCAGTTTGGTTAGGTTCCAGCTCCTATCATGCCTGTGCAAGATGATTAAAGTTTTTCAGCTGGAACCGAGTAAAAATGTAGGCAGCCTCAGGAGCCTTTGATGACTGGGGTGAAGATATCTGGGATTTCTGTAATGCATGATGATGTAAATGTAGCACATTTCGAAAAAAAAAAGAAACTTGAGAACAATATGTTGGCAAAAGCATTTCATATGCGAAATAAAGCAAGACATGTACCTTTTTGAGGATGGTGTTGTCAGGAGGTACATCTCTTCGTCCAAGTGAGTAAGGGGCCCAATGTGTGCTTGGAGAGACCACCTCCTGACCATTATCTAAAATATTGCTTTGTTGCGATGGAGTCTGTAAAAAGATTGCTCAGTAAATCTATGCACTCTATAGCATCTACGGTACATGACTAGTCCTTCATTTCAAAGAGCAACTTTAATTTATTTTCTGTGCAACTTTCATACATCTGTGAAAAAAATATTAATGGTTACATTCAGGTCACATATGTCATATTCATGTCCGTATTGAAATTAACAAGAGAAATCTATTTTAATTTATTAGTAAAAACAAGAGAAGTATTGAATCAATTGGCCCTCATATGTAGCGGGCTATACTGTAGATTTAACATAGCATGAAAATGGACTTTGATTAGATTATAGGATGACGTGTCTGTAGAGGGCATTTGCAGTTTGTTGTGTAATACAACTCTCAGATCATATTCACAGTTCATCTGCATGGCATAACTGTATGTGTGAAGGAAGTAGAGTTGTGACTGTTCTAACTCCACACTGCTGCTACTGTATTAAACACTGCAGCTATTTAGGAATATTTGTGATTTAGTCTTTGCATAGGGGTCGTACAAAGGAACAGAAGTATGTGTAAGACAAATAAGACAGTTACATATGACCTAATTAAAAGATTTTTTCAGAATATCATATGCCAGTGTTTCTGTAAGCCCTTGGAGGGACAGAGGCAACAGAAGGTGAACAAAGCAAACACAGAGACTGCACACATGCAACACAGACACCTGAATATAGTCACACAACAATGAGACAGTACCTAGCCTGAAAACGCTCACACATGAAATTGTTAGATTTGTGTTAAACAGTGAAATATGAGGAATGACTTTTCACAGTGAATTATTTCCAAATATACCACAGCTCTGTCATATATGATTGGTCAGATGCTTATTAAGTGTTGATTCACTGGCTACAACAGCAGCTCTCAGAGTGTCAGGCTACAAGATAAATTACAGGTTTATAGTTTTGCACTGGTCTAATATGATAATAGGTTTTACTGTATTTCCATAATAACAATGAATTCATGATTAGAATTAATTTAGTGTTATTTAATCTGCTGGTATAGTTGAACGTTTCTGTAGGAAAAGAGTTTACATTCATGAAAGGGGTTTCTTTTATCTACACTTTATGATAGTCAGTATGTTTTAGCACACAGAAAAGCCTTTAGGACTTTCATGCTTTGCGGTTGTTTGGTAACATGGAAAGCTGCATTTGTTTATACTATTAATAAAAGCAACAACAACAACAAGCTAAGTTTTAAACTGTTTTCTGTTTACATGCTAAATGGACATTACTCAATAATAAATGTAGCAACAAATGCAGGCAAAACATGAATGCGATCATTACAATCATTGGCAAACTGCTGTGGTATAAGAGGAATAAAACAAAGAGGGATGTGCTGTTATTGAAAAATAATAAATTCCACTATTGAGTATTTCCCTATAACAGCACAGCCTGTCATGTTTTATTCCTTACGCATTATTTAGAGTTTATTAAAAATAACTGAGGTATGGCAAAAGGTCTCAAATAATGTGTGTGGGGTTTTTTTTCTTTTAAGCAGAAGCTGGATTTAAAAGATATTATAAGAAAGTTCATTAAACAATTGGCCTCATAGCTCCATTGCATTGGAGCTAATTGTATTTCTTCTGTATATACTCACTTTTGGTAGAGGTAGCCACTGAGTTGTTTGGTTTTCATGCTTTGTGTTATTGTAAAAGTTTATTGTCATGCTTCTGCTGGCATGCGGTGCAGCATAGCCTCCAGAGTACAGCATGCCGAAGTTTACTGTGTTGTGCTTAAGGACAGCGCTCTGATTGAGGAAAACAACCACATGACATGAATGAATGGGTGTGCCACATAGAAAGTCAAAGGCTGCTGCCGGGGTGGAGGGTTACATTTGACTGCACCACACAGACTGCGTAGCTGCAACAGAGTTGAGAAGCTTGACCAACAGAAAACTGTACAGAACATTATTACTGCCAACACAGCAAACACAAACACACATTTATATAAAACTAACAATAACAACAGTGGGTGACTAAGATTAGTGGACAACATAGTAGACTGTTCACAGAAACATAGCATAGCCGTTAACCCTGTATCAGACTGAATACAAATTTAGTTGTATTAGCCGTTGTTGTTTGCTATACAGAATTAACGTAGAAACGTCAGTGTACAACGCATACATTTTTGTTGAGGAGTTGTACTTTTCTACTGAACAGTAGGTCTTGGCTTGGCAAATGAACCATAAAATAGCATATTATTGCTTTTTTAAGTGTACCTACTTTATGTACTTATTAAGAATTTGAAGCATGTTTTGCCCAGGTAGCATACAAATTAAAAGCAGGATATTTGGGCAGAACTACAATAAAATCAATTAATAGGTCAAATGCAATCAAAAAATTATTGTTTTGTTTACAGTTTCTGGTTAGAATGATACATCTTTAATAGTGACTGTACTTTATCTGAAAGTTGTAATTTCCTTTTTCTGGTGGCTTTTTAAAGATAACATCACAGTTATAGTAATTTATAATTTTATACAAGTTAAACCAAAATTCTAAACTGCTTCCTAAATAGGGTAGATCATAAATATAATAAATAAAGTTTCATGATTTTTTTATATTAACATCAATTCATTTTCATTCGTACAGCGCTTTTAACAATGGACATTTTCTCAAAGCAGCTTTACAGAAATAAAGTGGTAATTAAGTTGTGTAAAAGAGTGTATACGTTTAGTGCCTATAAGTTTATCTTATAGGCATTATCTTATAGAAACCATCTTGCTAGTTAGATATCACTAAGACGAAAATAAGTCCATAGACTAAAAAACATAGCGATATCTACAGTGGTGTGAAAAAGTGTTCCTGATTTCTTATTTTTTTTGCATGTTTGTCACAGTTTAATGAATCAGATCATCAAATCAATTTAAATATTAGTAAAAGATAACAAAAATGAACACACTATGCAGTTTTTAAATGAAGGTTTTTATTATTTAGGGAAAACAAAATCCAAAGCTACATGACCCTGTGTGAAGTGTTTGCCCCCAAACCTAATAACTGGTTGGGCCACCCTTAGCAGCAACAACTGCAACCAAGCGTTTGCGATAACTTGCAATGAGTCTGTTACAGCACTGTGGAGGAATTTTGGTTCACTCATATATGCAGAATTTTTGTAATTCAGCAACAGTGGAGGGTTTTTTGAGCATTAACCACCTTTTCAAGGTCATGCCACAGCATCTCAATTGGATTCAGGTCAGGACTTTGACTAGGCCACTCCAAAGTCTTCATTTTGTTTTTCTTCAGCCATTTAGAGGTGGTCTTGCTGGTGTGTTTTGGATCATTGTCCTGCTGCAGAACCTATGTTCGCTTCAGCTTGAGGTCACAAACAGATGGGCAGACATTCCCCTTCAGGATTTTTTGGTAAACAGCAGAGTTAATGGTTCCATTTATCACAGCAAGTCTTCCAGGTCCTGAAGCAGCAAAACAGCCCCAGACCATCACACTACCACCACCATATTTTACTGATGATCTTTTTCTGAAATGCGGTGTTACTTTTACGGCAGATGTAATGTAACACACCTTCCGAAAAGTTCAACTTTTGTCTCGTAATTTCACAGAGTATTTTCTCAAAGGTCTTGGGGATCATCAAGATATTTTCTGGCAAAACTGAGACGAGCCTTCATGTTCTTTTTGCTCAGCAGCAGTTTTCGTCTTGGAACTCTGCTATGCAGACCATTTTGCCCAGTCTCGTTCTCATGGTGGAGTCATACACACTGAGCTTAACTGAGGCAAATAAGGCCTGCAGATCTTTGGATCTTGTTGTGGGGTCCTTTGTGACCTCATGGATAAGTTGTCGCTGTGCTCTTGGGGTAATTTTGGTCGGCTGGCCACTCCTGGAAAGGTTTTCCACTGTTCAATGTCTTTGCCATTTGTGAATAATGGCTCTCACTACGGTTTGCTGGAGTCCCAAAGCTTTAGAAATGGCTTTACATCCTTTACCAGACTGACAGATCTCAATTACTTTCTTTTTTATTTGTTTCTGAATTTCTTTGGATCTTGGCATGATGTCTAGCTTTTGCGGATCTTTTGGGCTACACTTTGTCAGGCAGGTCCTATTTAGGAGATTTCTTGATTGCGAAAAGGTGTGGCAGTAATCATGCCTGGGTGTGTCTAGAGAAATTTAACTCAGGTGTGATAAACCACAGTTTTAAAAGGGGGGCAAACACTTTCACACAGGGCCATGGATTTTTTTAATAACTAAAAACTGCATGTTGTGTTTACTTGTATTATATTTTACTAATATTAAAATTAGTTTGATGAACTGAAGTGTGACAAGCATGCAAATAAATAAGAAATCAGGAAGGGGGCAAACACTTTTTCACACCACTGTATATGATGGTATACTAAAATAAGCACATGTGCCAGAAATGTAGATTAGTAGTCAGGAACATGTAATTACTAAAACTTTCTTACCCGGTCTAGCCGTTTTGCCTCTATGTGCCTTAGGAGCTGTTGTCTCCAGTCTACTGGCATTTTGGAGGTCATGTCCTCTGGTTTCTGTGGAAAAGGCCTCATCTTCATATCAGTGTCAAGGCTCTTCTCAGTGCATGTACTAATATTATAATCTGAAGGCAATTTCTCTAGCAGGGCAGCCATGGTGGGGCGTGCAGACACGGGCCGAGCTTGCGATGCCCCATAAGTCTCTGTACTGTAGCTCCTTGCCGACAGTGGGCGACGCTGTGTCAGACTTTTTGTGGGGTATCCCATAATAGGCTTTTTAGGTTCTTGATAAGATGAGTATTCCTCTTCATACCTACCATTCCTCTTGTGGAACTGAGAATCAGCCATGTTGGACAAGCTATTCTGTGCATCCATCATAGCTTTAAGCTGTTGGGGTCTGTTGTAATGCTCTGCCATTTGGTGCTCTTGAGCTTCTGCTACCCTGCGAAACAGTGCCATCTCTGTCGAACTTACCAAGGAATCTGCCCTCCGCAAGAAACCTGGACGGGACCGTTGAGGCTGGGCGGCAAACTGTTGAGGAATTGCATCATCGGTGACAGGTGGTTGAGAAAAGGCAAACATTTGCTCCATTGGCTGATAACCCTGGTAGCCTCGGGGGCTAATAAGCTCCTTTGGCAGTGTCTTGCCTGGTTGATTCACATATTCAGGGGTATTGGGAAATGGTGGAGGGATCCTTCGGTCTGCTTTCAACACATCCATGGCTCCTTTAGGGTTAAAACTTTGGTCAAATTGATAAACCTTTTTTGGGATAGCAGGTTTCTGTTGTTGAATCGATTTATTTGTGCCAAAGCTGTCAAGGTCGTCATCCAGCATGGGAGCAGACTGGCTCCGGGACATGCTATGTTCAAGAGGTCCTGGAAGGTCAGCTCTGTCCACACTACCCTGATTCTCTATGCTAGAGCTGTAGCTGTCCAAGGGAATGCTGTACACCTTGTATGATCCAATATCAATTTCGTCTATGCTCTGGGACTTTTTAAATTTTGACTTTACCTCCTTCATCATTGGGGAAGGTCTTTCAGAGCTCTTGCTTATGACCAAGGTGTTGCCCTTATTTGGTTCATTGCGACCTTGAACATGTGCAAAGACATTAGCCTGACCTTGCCCTGTCCCTGAGTCTCTGGAGTCCAGGAATCCCCAGGCTCCTGAAGAGGGGAAAGTACCAGGTAGGTCACCCATTTCCTGCTCAAAGTCTTTGCGGTCAGGGTTGGGGCTGTTTGCTGGGGTAATTTCCAGTTTGGAGGGGAATGCTGTACGATCCTCAAAGGGGCTAGGAGTCCTTGTCCAGTTCTGCCAGGGATTTGGGGGAGGAGGCACTTCAGCATCGGGAGTTGTACGGAAAGAGTGTGATGTCTGGTCCAGCTCCAATGGGACACCCATGATGCGATCTTGTCTCATTAAAGGACGTCGCCCATGTGCGACTGAGGCACTACGAGGCTTTGTGCCCAGCATAGGGTTCCCACTACTACTGCTGGGAGTCTCAGCTGGCGACTCCTCTGCTACAAACCCTGTATTGTCATAGTGGGGGGCATCATTCCAGCTGTCGAAGGTGTCACTGAGTGGCCGTCTCTCACCCCGCTGCTGCAGGGTACTGGAGGGGGGTGTCTCTCTGTGACTGAGCAGAGGCTTTGTCTCTATGGGCTTTGGGAAAGACTGAGCAAGTCTGAATAGAAAACCAAAAAAAATAAAATAAACTGAGGAATGGAACCTTCGTAAAGGCATAAATACAGAAACATGCAGTATTATTGTGAGAGAAATTAAGAGTAGCTGCTAATGCTTGTGCTGTTTAAGAAAGGGGGAAAGAAGGATAACTAATTTCTATGCTCATGATGAAGAGAAAAAACATTGTATTTTGCCAGTACTGTACTTCATAAGACTGTATGCATTTTAATAGAGTTTTTATATGATTTAAACACATCTACCTAGCATCATCAATGCTTGTAGGATTTTAAGAAAGATTTTTAGTGAATTTACAACCCTGTTGATAAACATACTGATTTTGCACACTAAGAATAACTGTCATCCTACCTGACATGATCAGCACTAATACTAATAATTCCATTCTGTTCTGTAGTTCTTTTTAGAGTGTCCTCGTAGTGACATTAAATCTGAATATTGTGCACAATTATTAGAAAAATTCTATGCAAAGTAGGGCTCTAACAATTCTTCGAATAATTTGAGTGAATCGAATACAAAAAAGCATAAAGCAAATTATTTACTTTATTTAGTCCATTTAACTACTGTACACACGGAGCACTGAGCTTTCCCACAGGCTATTATTACTGAGGAATCACACGCTAAACTCTAGACCACCCCAGGGTTTCATTTACTGTATAAAAGCACAACCTTTCCACGCAAAGGTTGTGCACACTATCTGTGTCATCAATTCCCCTTTCTCGCCTTTCCACGTTGTGTGCACGCAGGGCTGAGCTTACTTACAGGTGCATGCTTTCTCCCATCAAGTTTGTTTTTGTTTTTATAAATCAAAACCTTTGCGTGGAAAGTGGCATACACCATGTTTAGAAATAAGACCTCTGGACAGGTAAACACAGAAGACGCTGCAGAATTAAAATAGAGAAACGAAAAGAAAACAGCGAGGGGAAAGGAGAAAATTCAGTCTAAAGAACACAACAGAAAGTTTTTTAAAGTTTGGGATAATTTAAAACTAAAACATAAAGAAAAAACATACAGTTTTTTTTTAAGTAATTTTGAAAGTGATATCTCTATTTTTATTTATGATTTTTATTTATAAACTTGTATTTGCATTTTGACATAATATGGCAATTAAAGGCACTAAATGGGTATAGTTAAATAAAATATTTTTCTAAAAAGCAAACAAATTACTTGTTCATTTTAAGAGGCCTGTTTTTTTTTCTCTTGGATATTAAGTTTTGCTCTTTAATGAAGAAAAAGTCATTTTTATCCGATTACTCGATTAATCAATGGAAAAATCGATAGAATACTTAATTACTAAAATAATCGATAGCTGCAGCACTAATGCAACGTAACATATAATCTGATGATACTCAATAAACTGGCAAAAATCGATTGTGGTCATTATTATTAAATGGTATAAGAATGATCTAGACTTGAGGTAATCTAAAGGCATATAAGATAGCTTGAAGCTTTAAAAATTCTTGTTAACGAAACAGAGACTTTAAATGTAACATTATAAATGTTTTATTATACTTGCATGTTAGCAGGCCACCACAGAATAACTAAACAAATCAAACTAATTTATGAGCTGTCATATCACCAAATGGCACAGGTGTGCTCGCAGTTGAAGACCACTGGCAGGCAAAATATTTGTTGATTGTTGCCAACCTGTTTGTCCAGTGGGTCTGTGATGGACCCTCTTTGGCAGCATTCTGCATTGAGCTGACATTGCCAGGAGGGTTGGAGGAACCTGAAGAGCCCTGCGAGGGGGAGTAGTCTGAGTAGGTGGCTGATGATCCACTGTTGTTCAAGCAGTGCATTTTGTCTGGGTCTGAGTCATCGATGGATTCTGAATGAGAGGAAATCCATATCAGTGTTGTATCCTTCATGTTCATAACAGCACTTTCTGCGATGGATATAATGGCTGTGCTTTAGTAGGTGCATGAGGAGGACATGAAGTGAAATGAAGTGATATATATATATATAAATATCAGTAGCGGGCTGTGCATTTGGCACCTGGGCCTTTAGTGAGGACTTACCCGACTTAATCCACCTCTTAATACCACCACTATCACGTCGCAATTATAGAAACCATCAATACTCTACTATACTATACTATACTGCTCGTTTTCACTGATCTGGAAGTGGAGAACAAACCCTTTCCCGGGCTGAGACAAGCTATCTAGCTTCGGGGTTGGCCAACCTCCTTACAATGTCTAGCTTTTCTTCAAAATGGATTTTTGAGTATGTCCGTGACCAAATCAATTTCCCTTCCCCTGTAGGCATAAAAAAAAGATTTCAGCCTCTATGTGCTGCCATGTCAATCTAATCTGCCCAGGGCCTTCAAAGTCTGTACTGCTGGCCTTTTTACCATAGTCTCTATTAGCAACAGGTCTGCTTCTTTAACCAAACAGATTTCAAATTCGCTTCACAGAGCCAGCTAGCTGGCCCAGAATAGTATCAGCATTTTTCGGTCCTCTGATTGGTTAGTCAAAGGGGAACTGTTACAGCCAAGTTTAACTGGCAAAACTCATCTGTAGTGCTCCGCACACATTAATACATTTTAATTAGACCTTTTTATGCCTACTAAGGAAGATAAATTAATTTGGTCTCAGACATACCTAAAAATAAATTTTTTAGAAAAGCTAGACATCATGAGGAGAGGTCCACCAACCCCGAAGCTAGCTAGCTTGTCTCAGCCCAGGAAAGGGTTTGTTCACCATTTCCAGACCAGTGAATACGAGCAGCACCACTGGCTTACAGCCGCTGAGGAGCGGTGCAAATTATGAGTATACATCCCTGGTAAGTAGGTTGGATTTTATGTACATTTTTAATGTTTTTGTCATGTTATTAGACATATATTGATTATGAACTGCTCCAAATGATGTAGGTGGCACAGTTGCGGTTGTAGTGTAGAGGTTTAGTAAAAATAGTATTCACCCTCAATATGCTAAATGCCTCTCTTTCTGTAATGCCACGTATTGTTATATTGCGTTTTTGTATAGTATTGATGGTTTCTATAATTGCGGCATGATAGTGGTGGATTAAGTTGGGTAAGTCAGCACTGAAGGCCCAAATACCAAATGCATGGCCTGCCACTGAGATATATATACAGTTGCATCTCAATTAAATTATTTATTTTAGTAATTCAATACAAAAAGTGACTTTCATTTTGATAATTATGGCTACAGCAAATGAAAACCCAAAATTCACTATCTCAGAAAATTAGAATATTGTGCAAAAGTTCAATATTGGAGATTCGTGGTGTCACACTCTAATCAGCTAATTAACTCAAAACACCTGCAGAGGTTTCCTGAACCTTTAAATGGTGTCTCAGTCTGGTTCAAGCTACACAATCATGGGGAAAGGCTTGTTGTCACGTCGTCATTATGAAGATGATCATTGACACCCTGCACATGGAGGATAACACATAAAAGGTCATCGCCAAAGAATCTGGCTGTTCAGAGAATACTGTATCCAAGCACATTAATGGAAAGTTAAATCGAAGGAACAAAATGTGGTATAAAAAGGTGAAACAAAGCCCGTCCAAGAATTTGGGGGAAGAATTTCCAAGAAGAGTGGACTGCAGGTGGTGTCAGTGCTTCAAGAGCCACCATGTACAGACGGATCCATGAGCTACAACTGACACATTCTTTGTGTCAAGCCACTCCTGAACCAGAGATAACGTCAGATGTGTCTTACCTGGGCAAAGGAAAAGAAAGACTGAACTGTTGCTAAGTGGGCCAAAGCGGTCTTTTCAGATGAAAGAAAATTTTGCATTTCATTTAATTTCATCCAAGTTGCTTGAGGTCCAGTGTAAAGTTTACATAGTCAGTGGTGGTTTGGGGAATCATGTCATCTGTGGTTCTGGTCCACTGTGTTTTATCAGGTCCAAGGTCAGCACAGCGGGCTACCAGGGTCTTAGAGCGATTAATTCTTCCCTCTGCTGACCAGCTTTATGGAGATGCTAATTTAAATTTCCAACAGGACTTGGCACCTGCCCACACTGCCAACAGTACTAATACCTGGTTTAAGGACCCTTGTATCCATGTGGTTGATTGGCCGGCAAACTCCCCCGACCTAAACCCCATGGAGAATCTATTGGGTATTGGAAAGAGGAAGATATGAGACACCAGATCCAAAAACGTAGAAGAGCTGAAGGCCGCTATCAGAGCAACCTGGGCTTCCATAACACGCCAACAGCTTCACAGGCCGATCGCCTCCATGCCACACCGCATTGCTGTAGTAATTAATGCAAAGGGAGCCCCAACTAAGTATTGAGTTCTGTACATGTTTATACTTATCAGTAGTTCAGCATTTTTGTGTTCAAAATCTTTTTTTTTTTTTTTTTGGTCTGAAGTAGTATTCTAATTTTCCGAGATACTGAATTTTAGGTTTTCATTAGCTGTAAGCCATAATCATTAAAATGAAAAGAAATAAACACTTGAAATATATCAGTCTGTGTGTGATAAATCCATATAATATGAGTTTCACTTTTTGTATTGAATTACTAAAATGAATAAACTTTTTAATGATATTCTAATTTATTGAGATGCACCTGTATATATTTATATCAACTGAAGAAACTGATATAAAGTCAATATTTCAAAATACTGAGATCTAAAAATAATAAGCAAAATAAAGTATACATTACAAGAATTACTTATGTGTAGATGTTTTCCTCTGCATACCTTTTTTATCTTTTCCCAACAATACAACCTTTGGCTTGTACATAGGGGGTTCCACCAGAGTTGGCCTCATGTCAGAAATCCGGATATCATTAGGTGAACCTTGCATTGAATCCTGGGAAAATAAATGTAAGACTATTTATCTGGTTTATGCACATGCATGTTTTCTAGTCAACTAAATAAAAAAAGGCACTGTAAATTCTAATATCATAGGACTAAAAGCCACTAAATTTTAACTTCCTTTCTATGTGTGTACTTATTGTATATATGTTTACTACATACAGTAGTTATCAGACTGAAATTTGATTGATCAAAACATGTTGATCAAATTTTTTTTGCAGCTCTGACAGTTTTGATCTGTATTTTCAAACCTCGTTCACAAGAACTCAAATGTATAATAATAAATTGTGAAAAAAATATTAAACAAAAAAATGTACTGTAGATAGTACTAATATAAACATTAATGGTCTGAATCCTAAATGTCAGCACACTGGAATAATAGCAAAGCATTTTTAAGGCACAGCACTTTGCATTTCTATTTTTCAGTAATGTTACCAGCTTTAAATTGTTTTCATTAGTATAATATGAGAAAATATATATAGAAAAAGATAAGTAATTACAAAAACTGACTTGCATAGCAGACATTCCACAGCATTGCATTCCACAGCATGTTTTAAAAGCATTAATTAATTATAATTCAAAATTAAGAATTATTGTAATTGCTGGCAAATCAGTACAGAATAATAGTAATAAAACACTCTGGGACATGCTTTTATAAGAAAACAAGAAAATTTGGGGGGTACTGCACCAACCTGCAATGGATTATTTTCCATCAACATATGCTATCATCTTTCAGTTTTCTTATAATAAATGTCTTGTTGTCATGGTCATGTTGTCCTATTTATATTATCTTTAAAATATTGGCCTAAAATAAGCCTCGTTTCTTAAAAAAAACCCGCAACATTTATGTTTCCATTGCATAGGGTTTTTTTTTAGATTATACATGATAATTATATTTGTGAGAGCAGCACAAAAAGAAGTCTTAATTAGACCTTGTTCATAATATATACAGTAGGTAATTTGTTTAATCAATATGACTATATGCTAAGATCGGTGTGTTTAAATATTTACACTTATTGGAATGGCATCTATTTTTCAAATGCTCTTATAAACATAAAAGTCTTCATATAATAAAAAGCATTAGATTATTGTGAAAAAGCAACTCAAGCGTAGTTCTTTTCACTTATCTAAAAAAAGATAAACACCATGTCAGGAAAGGAACCTTCAAATGTTAGAATGAGAGCCCTGACTTAGTCATCGTTCTGTAAATGTATTTATAAAAGCATTTTTAAGTGACAGATTGATGTGCATTAAAGATAAATATAAATATATATCAGGTTATAAAACCTCAGAAACAATTATGTGATAAGAACACTTTCCCAAAGGCTTTCATTAAGTGAAGCTTAACAGAGATGTAGATCTAAAGTCAAAACATTTATTAAGTTGAATTTCTCATTCACTTCAATTATCCAGTGACTCACATTCTTCTTTCATCATAACATTCATGCTTCTGAACACACCCATCAGCTCAACCAATTGAATATGATTAAACAGGATGTCTGAGGCTGAATATTTTTGCATCTTTTTTGTATAAACTTTAACATTTACTTGCCATTTCTGTCTCAGACATGCTGTTGAAATACTGTGTACTGAGTTTTCCTAAACCGGCTGCTGAACACTGGATGCACAGCACAAACAGCTGCAGAGCACAGCAGACCACATGCCATCTGGTCACCTCCCACCCTCCTAAACGTATCTCTGTTCTCATATTTTGTTTCAGACCATCGCTTCTCATTTCTCGTCCTCATTCTCAGCCTCAGGTTATGCCATCTCAACATTCCATACAATATCTCAAAAACCTTGCAAGCCTGATTTATGCTTCCTTCTGAATAGTTTTTCTAGGGCCATCAGTGAGCAGGAAAGAAGCAGTATGGAAAGTCACTTCAAATCAACTTTAAATCCAACCTGGCTGGTAAAGAAATGTGAAGTATGGCAGGAATACAGTAGGTGCAAGCTCTGACCCTGTCTCACACCTACTTGTGCATTTCAAATGCATTAATCTAATCATGCAATAGTGTTGAGTGAGTTTATAACCACTAGTTATTAGCTTGAGAAGTTTTGACTGCATAAGCAACTGAAAAATGCAGAAGAAAAATGCAGACGTTAATGTACTAATAGGATCTGAACAGATCTAGACCCTTTCAAAACGTCTCGCCTGTTTTGCATGTTTGCCATAACAAATATGAGTGTTATGGTATTTATATGGTAGTATTTTTCATAAGTATAAAACAGAAGGTGGAGTATATGCAAATGGATTCATTTAGCACTTGATATTTGATGTCCGCCATAGCATCACACATCTAATAACAAAAGCAGCCAAAGGAAGCCTTTGAAAAAGTTGTGAATATTATTATTAGGAAAATCCTAGATTGAGGATTATAAGCAGCTAATTTATTTTAACTGACCACAGCTCCACGTTTCTTTTGGCTCACAACACTTGTTAATTCACAAGAATAAAATGACTGCAACCAAAAGAAAATGTATACCGTAATTTCCGGACTATAAAGTGCACCTATATATAAGCCGCACCCACTGAATTTTACAGATATTTTTATTTTCAACATAAAAAGCCACAACCGTCTATAAGCCGCAGGTGTCTACACTAATGAACTTTACACAGGCTTTAACGAAAGACACGTTACACACGGTGTAACGGGTGAAATATATTGCGCTTCCTTTAGGAGCATAGCGGTATTTTGGGAATAGCCTGGCACTGCATTTTTCCGCATGTGTTCAATACAAAGATTATGTCCTTATTATTTTCTGATGCTCATTTCTAAGTTTTTTTGACTAACCCGTAATGCTGTTGCCAAGAAAAATAAAAAAGCACGAGTTTTGGAAACCTGTCTGTTCCAAATATGATTTCTGTTGCAACTGGAGTTAGCAAGCTATCCCATGACCCAGACTCAACGCGTTACAACGGCTTGTATCTAAACAGTAGCCTACCAAGAAAGTTATTGTTCACTGTCTTCCTTCTTCCTTTCACAACTATTTCTCTCAGGAGTTTTCTTTTGGCATCGTCGCGCGTTTAAAAAAAACATTTTTTCTCCCGATGCCGTGCAGCACAGAACACAGGTGAGGTGTGTTTTTTCGTTTCCGTTCGGAAATTTCATTGGTCTAATGTTATGTCGCTCAGTTTTTTGGCTTGAAGTTTGTAAAACCGGGAACAACCCAGGAAAAATTCATAAATTAGCTGCCTCGTTGTTTAAGCCGCGGGGTTCAAAACGTAGGAAAAAAGTAGCGGCTTATAGTCCGAAAAATACGGTAGTTATGATAAAGTGTCATTTCTTTGGGGTGAAGTTTATTTGCATTAGGTCTGTCAACTGGGTTGGGTGAGGAAGCATAAAAGTGTGTCCATAATATCACTGTAACATGGAGCATAGATGAAAAAATGCTGCAGCTAAAGTAAAAAAAAATTTTTGTTTTTTCTCTGGAGTTTCTTTACTTATTAGAATCTTAACTCATCAGGGTATAGTAGTGTATACTGTATGTTAGAGGTATTGTGTAGACTACATAAAGGAATGGAAACCATGTAGTGTATTAATACTACTAGTATGTAGTACTAATACTAATAGTTTACATTAAACTACCAGTAGTCAGCAGCATTTCGTGTTCCCCATTAATGCAGCATGCCCAAAAAAATTAAAAGCCTCAAGTCACACAATGCATGTGATGCACTGTGAAGAATTTATTCATGTGGTGCAATTCTATAATGTCAGTTTTCAACAAAACTTTGACATCCAAATGTCAGGTGAAAACAACAAAACATTTTTCAACAGTTTTCACGTGTTTCTCTTCTTCCTATTTATTATCCGCCCTCACATTTAATGGACAGCTAAGATTCTCTGTTTTAAATGCTCATGGTTTTCCACAGTTAGTTTCAAATGCTTGTCTGAAGCAGCTCGGATGAAACATAAACCAGGCTTTTGTGACTGTAGCAAATTAACATGCTGATGAGAACTAAATCAACAGCAAAAAAAAAAAAAGAAATCCATAAGCAACATTCATTGTTCTTAGCATGCTATCATACTGGTGGTTGGAATACTATTTAAAACTGATCATAAGCAATGCCTATATTTTCCGATATTTTTCTTTTTTATTCATATTCTTCTCTCTTTTCTCTCGTCAGCTTCTGTTCAATATATTACTTTTGTTCAGGTAAAACAAGTCACTCCACCAGTAAATCGTCTGCTGTCTGGTTTCTCAGCCACTTACTATGAGGCAGAAACAGGAAGAGGAAGTAAGGGCCAGGCTTGTATTCTCTGGCTGTTGCGGCTTGGGAACGATGCGGTGTAAAGAAATCTAAGCAAAACAAACATACATACACACAAACATACAAACAAACACACAAAATGGAGGATTTTCTATGGAGGTCTAGAAAGAAAAGAATGTATAAGAAGCATGGGGTCATGACTTCAGTCCTCCCAGTGCCCCATAACCCTTCAAGTGGTGCATTATGCAGTTTGTCTGCAGGCTCTCAGAGGCTGTTGGTGGTAGCACTGTGCATTGCAATGAACACAACACACACTGTGTGTAACTTAACACATATATATGCAGTTTTGCACAAAGCATTAGAAATGTGTTTTCGAATGCATGGGTTGGTCTTGATAATGTGCAGAAGCCTTCTGCCTTCTGTAACTTTACTGGTTTCATCTGAATTCAATCAGAAATCTCTTTATTTTTGATTCTAAAAACCTTTTTCTGTTATATTGTAATAAACTGACATAATAGTCAGCTCTTTTTGGCTAATTATACCTCATAACAAACTAATATGTTCTGTGTTCTTATTTCTCTTCAGACTTTACCTCAGAATTCTCCTCAGACATTTCTTGAAATTTATCCTCAAGTTTCCTCTTCAGACTTCTCTTTAAAAAGTTTCCTCAAGACTTTCACTTCATATTTCTCTTCAGACCTTATCTCCGGACTTCTCCCCAGACTTATTTTCAGGCTACTCTTCCATAATCCTTCTCACACTTCCTCTCAGATATCTCTTCCGACTTCTCCTCAGACTTTTTTTTTCCTTAAATCTCTCCTCTGACTACTCCTTGGATTCTCTTCACATTTTCATAGACCATTTACTCAGACTTCTTACAGACATGTGGAGTACATACTTTGTTTGTGAAAATGTTTTTCCATTGTCATGTTCAGTTTATCGCTTGGTTACTTTATTGTCATTGATAGCTGGGTTAATAACACAATAGCAAACATTGTTTTGTAAATGTTCCTTATAAAGGAGTGTATTCAACAATTTTTTAGTCAATCACAAATCCTGATTCATATAGTGTTCTTGATTTTCCAATGAATTAATAAAAATTAATAGTATACTATTTCAACACAGTGCAGGAATATTTAAAACATTACCAGAATGCTATGTTTAGAACTTTAGAATCTATCCTTCGTAGAACCCACTGAATACTTGTTGAACTTTCATGAACATTTTCTCAGAATCAGTAATTTGGAAGCACAAAAACCAACATAGCTTTCTCTGAACAGAAGCTTTTCCAGGCTTCATCACACTTAAAGTTAAACACCAACCATCTGACGTAAACCCCACTCTGTGGAAAGGCAAATTAAGTTTATTCTTGTTTTTCAATTGGAAAACTCTCAATAACGATGTGAACTGAAACCTGAATCCTAGCAACGAGAATCATGGCAACGCTAAGCTTTTAATGGTTGCCAATCAGCAGGCTCGGAGTGCACTTGACATTTTAGACTGACCTTTTTCTCTGTTTGCTCAATGATCTCAGCTGCAGAATGAACAAAGTTCTAAAGAGTATCAAAGGATCAAACACGTGAATGTGCTTCTCAGCTTGACCTGTAGGACCATCTGTCTCTCCCCAATACAATTTTTAAACATGACTCATTTAAATATAAATAAATACATCCTTATTAGCCATGTTCACAAGAATTCAAACACGTGCTGTAATGATTATAAAATAAAATAAGATTTATTCCTGCAAACGTATCTCAGCAAATGATTAAATGATTTTTAATCATTGTTCAGTACACACACATATTCTCAGTACTTTTAAACAAAGCGGCAGTTCTGGCCTGGTCATCAGCAGGTGGCAGGCTTTGAGAGACAAAACGTTCCCAATGATTTCTGCTCACTTACTCCCTACAGCTTATTCTCCAATGTCTTATCTTTGATGAACACTTCCTGACATGTCAACTATTATAGCACAATGACAATAAAAGATTAGAATCAGAGACCAAACAATCTTTTCCAGAGTTGTACAATTTTCTTAATTATTTCTTCTTTTAGTCTTTTGATACTTGGAAATAGCAAGTTAAATATTAAAGGAGCATAAAACCATAGATGAAAATAAATAAATAAATAAATTATATATAAATAAATAAATTATATATATATATATATATATATATATATATATATATATATATATATATATATATATATAATTTTAATTATTCTATATTTAAAATATTAACTATTTCATGCTATATTTAAAATGAAATAGTTAATATTTTAAATATAGAATAATTAAAAATTATTATTGCCCAAGTTCTACTCGTGCTGAATTGATAATCACCTGGATTCTAAATACTATAGTAATAAAAATAGTCCACCCCTGTAATTACCCAAGGACCATTTAGAGTAAACATACCAAATTCCCTTCAAATTGTAATAATCTCTACGTCTTTACTCTTCTACATACATACATGTATACTGTAACGATCTATTATCCTTCCACCTGGAAGATGATGGAATTCATAGAGAGTCTGGTTCCTTTCAAGGTTTTTTCCTCCTAAAGCTTCAGGGAGATTTTTCTAACCTCCCATGGCAGATATGCCACCCACATTGAAATAATTTCAGCAGAACCCAAGTTACCCCTGATTTTATATCAGAGCAGACGAGAATCTCTTTACAGCATTGGTATAAATTGATTCTGGCCCTTTTCTTAACACGGATGTATTACAGTATCAAATGAGCTATTGTGGCATCTTTTCTTAGATTTATGGTTTAAACAGCCGGCTTTGCATTATTGACCAAAAAAGTACATTTTCCATAGTTGACAGTTTTTGTCCTGCGCAATGACACTGTCAGAAATGTACTTCGGGAAAAAAAGGTTTCGGTGTACAAAAAGCAAGAGCAAAGAAAAACAGCTGTACCTCAGAGCTCTCATTTAGATCCTCCTTGTCCTTCCGCTTTGGAATGTCTATTGCCGAGTTCATGTGAACACCTTGCTCTGGCAGAGGAGGCTTGGAGAATTCTTTAACCTCCCTCTCTGAGACCTGCCAACACACAGCAACTATTCAACAAAAATAAAAATGAAGGTAGCCTACAACAAACTGTGTAATTCCACATATTTAAAATGGTCTGCAGGTGTGGTGTTCCCACAGAGGGAGACACTGTATACCAAATTGAGGTTACCTCCTTGGGTGCAATATGCCACTTTGGCTCATATGCATCTGTGCTATGGAGCTCAATGTTGGTGCCTGAGGAACATTTCTCTGTACTAAGAGGGTGAGTGGTTTTGCCCACCATATTCTGAACCGACTTCACCATGTTCTTTAGATCCTCTGGGTAAGGGGTGGGATATCGTTTCAGATTAATCTCAACCTATAGAGAAAACGAATAGAATGAGATACAAAGAAAGGTTTAAAATATTATATTAAATGTATATTTTACTCCAAATATAACTTTTATATAATTAAAAGTATTTATAAAGATCAAAAATCATATGAAACACAGTCAAACTTCTTTTTATATGTTACAACATAAGTTTCCAAAACCACACCTTTTTAAATAGCATTTTATTCTCAAAATATGTATGTGGCAAAATTATTGACACCCCTAATAAATACATTATCCAGCAAGAACTGTTGTTGTCCGTGGCCTGTTTTCTTCAGTTAAAAAATATTTATTATTGTCAAAAGTATACTTAATAAATGGTTTCACATGCCTGAGACAGTTGGATTTTTACCCACAAATAAGGAAATGAAGACACTGTGACACCCACAACTAATGATTACGATCCCAAAGGTCGTATTATTCACTATACTTAACCTGCATGACATCAAACTGTTTGAAAATGTTGACAGAAAGCCTTTTTCTAACAGATTCTCACAAAATGGAGCACCAAAGTTGAAATGTTATTAGAAATACAGCAGGCAACATATGTCACATAAAACCAGAATAAAAAATTCACACTCCAGCCTGTTTAGTGAAAAAAGCACACTGCAAATGTGATAAAGAACTTGATACGGACTGCACAACATGGCAGTGGATCCTTCATGGTTTATGGCTGTTTTGTGGCTTTAAGTACCAGAATATTTTTCACAGAAATTATTTCTATTTCCAATAGTTTAAAACTTTGCAGAGATAGAGCTTTCAAGAAAATGATGATTAAATCACCATAGACATGCTTGAAAAAAACACATCTCTAGATTAAAACTTGTCACCTGAACTGAAGAAGAAAGTCAACATCTGTAAAGCAAACAGAATAAGATAGAATAAAATGTTCTTAAAGATATACATTTGTCTCAGCCATGTCAAACATTCCGGAATTAGACTTTTACTAGTAAAGTCTTTGCCCATAAACAAGTTTAAACTGTGTTCAATTAAAACATCCCTGTTTAATGTCAAAACACCGGGTGCCAATAATTCTAAAAGACACTGTAGTTCTTATTGTAAAAGAACAATTGATGTTTAACAAGCCTTTATGAAGGACACACCAAAGAAGTCCTGAGACACAAAAGAAGTCTAGGGAACCTTGACTTTTGCAGAGTTGTCCTCCTCCTCTTTCTTGTCCTCAAAGTCAAACGCCACAGTCATCCTTTGCTGCCTCTGTTCCTCCCAGAGAGCTGGGTTGAAGCTGTCGGTGTCTGACTGGTAATCTGCAGGCACATTATGTTCAAAATCAGTGTTCCAAACACAAAGACCATCTAACTCAAATTCAGAAATATTGCGGTGATGTTGAAATTAGCCATGTCAATGGACAAGTTGTTAAACTTTTTTTCACCTTCATCATGCCGAGGCTGCTGGGGGAACATGTAGTTTGTAAGCACCCTCTGTTTGGTCTCAGGATGAGCCTCTGTTTGAAGAGGGATAAGGGCTTTGGACTGTAAATAGAAAAGACCTTTAATTATCACAATATTATAATGACAAAATAATAAGAATATTATAAATCCGATGGACAACTTGTATAAATGAGTCAACCAGACTTTGCCCCACATCCAAATTATAGTATTATAGTATTATATATACCTTTATATCAGTTTATTTGCTATTCATGATATTTGATTTCATTAATTTGATACACAGAATGGTATGAAGAGGTGAGGCCAGGCCTTATTACTTTCTAGCCTAGACTGTAGATTCCTCAAGTGTTACATTAGTTAATTATAAGAATGACTCACTCCCAAGACACATTCATTAACATTGGTGGGCGGTCAGGGCCCGCAAAGCCTTCTTTGCTGGCCTAAACACTATCAGAAGCACTGACCTACATTTACAACCTAAACAGTACCCAACAGTTTATTTCTCTTTATTTCATAGCGTTTCTCCTGGCTTCACTGCTTCCAGTACGTGTAAGTGGATGTTAGATTTTTTGTCCAATCAGATTTCAGCCTTTATGTGCTGCCATGTCAATCTAATCTGCCCATGGCTTGCAAAGTCTGTTCTGCTGGCCTTTTTTTCCATAGTCTCCTTAAAAAATAAATGTTTTTTTAACCAATCAGATTTAATATTCGTCTTACATAAAAGTGTCAGCAGTTTTTATAGCGCGCTGCACACACAAATACATCAGAGTTAGACTTTTTACGCCTACGGAGTAAGAGAAATTGATTTGGTCACGGACATACTTAAAAATACATTTTCAAGAAAAGGTAGACATTGTGAGGAGAGGTCGGCCAACCCTGAAGCTAGCTAGCTTGTCTCAGCCCGGGAAAGGGTTTGTTCTCCACTTCCAGACCAGTGAATACGAGCGGTACCACTGACTTACAGCCTCTGAGGAGTGGTGCAAATTATGAGTATACATCTCTGGTGAGTAGGTTGTATTGTATTTACATTTTAATGTTTTTGTCATGTTATTAGACAAATATCAATTTTGAACTGCTCCAGATAATGTAGATGGCACAGTTGCAGTTGTAGTGTAGAGGTTTGAGATTGTATTAACTGGGTTTTTTGCTTTAGTAAAATGGTATTCACCCTCCATATGTGAAATGCCTCTCTCTCTGTAATGCTATGCGTTGTTATATGGCATTTTCCTATTGTATTGATGGTTTCTATAATTGCATGATAGTAGTGGTATTAAGAGGTGGATTAAGTTGGGTAAGTCCCCACTGAAGGCCCAGGTACTAAATGCATGGCCCGCCACTGTTCATTACACATCCTAAGACAAACAGACAGACCACCTTAAATGTTAAATTTTTTAAAGCTGCTTTGGGACAATATCTGTTGTGAAAAGCGCTATAGAAATAAACTTGACTTGACTTGACTTGACAGACAGATAGATTACTACCTAGCTATACTTGAAAATAATAGTTTAAACGCTTGATTAAAATCAGTGGTTAGCTCCAGATTTGCAGGTATTCCTGCACAATAACGTGCCATGCGTCCAGAAATCTCGGTTCTACACTGTTGGAGTGTAGATAGCAAGAGAAAAAAAAAGGTAAATAAAATTCTGCAACTTATCCAAAAAATGTAACACAGACCTGCAATTATCGATATGTCCCCAAATAAGCCCTAAGTATTCGGACCACATTTGAAAATGCCTCAAGTCACATTTGTCACATTTTAAGGCTGCAAATAAGTAAAAAAAAAAAAGCACCTGATTGTCAGATAGCCAGAGTGCAGCCAAGTCTTTTAGTTTAGTGAAAGTGTAGGGAAGATTCTTCAACCTAACAAAAAGAGAAGTCCATGCTTAGAAAATGCCGATCAATACATATACATATATACAAAAACATATATTTCAATGCATATATTTCTCAATAAAAATCTATCATTAAATACAGTTGTGAAAGGCATAAATCCAATATTTCAATGCCAGGTCTTTAAACAGCTGCTGTGTTTTAGCTAATGGTTGGCTTTAATTAGTATGGGTCCAGTGTAGTATGATCAAAGCACACTGCACATCACTTATTAAGAGCTGACTTAATTAACCTGCTCACACAGTATTCATTACTAATACAGAGAATGATAGTCTAACTGAAGAATATAAAGCATAACTCTCACTGTCAAATACTCAAATCTGATTAGCCAGAAAGTGTTGATTAATTTTCTGTAACAGCAGTTTTGACAATAGTGGCAACAGTACATCAGACAACAGGTTTAAAGTATATAGATGGGCTTTTTCCAATGGTTCATAGTTTCTATACCAACAATTTATTTACAGGTATGCTTCACATAAAACTAATTATAATTGTTATTACTTAAAAACAAAAAAGCATGATGTCTACTTTCAATAAGGAGTCTTAAGTATGAGATATTTATAACAATCAGTCATTTTAAACACATTGAGAAAAGAGAACCTTTTTGTGCTTTTTTGTTTTTTGCCACATTTAAGCTTAAGCTCAATTAACTTTAAGAGAGAAGAAGGTTAATAATAATAAGATGAAGATTGTTATTATTATTATTATTATTATTATTATTATTATTATTATTAATAATAATAATAATATAAAAAATTGCACTGTTTAGTCAGCCACTATTGATAACTATTATAAAAAGTTACATTCACTGACATTTATTTAACAATAAATGGTTAAAAGTCATATTTCTTTTATAAATTCATTGTGAATTGTGAAACACTGAAATGTGACTGGAAAACTTGGAAAATCATCCTTCTGTTTTGGTCATTGAATACAGTTGATACATGTCTAACTTGATAGGAATCAATATTTATTTTCAGTGTGTTCATAGAGACTATATAATAGATGTGCACTTGTCTTCTCTGACACAGAAATAACTATTAGTAAGAACTGTGTAAATTCTGAAATATATATAAAAGAAAAAAGAGCAAGGAGGTTACCTATTGTCACTGAGATTGAGAACACGCAGCTTAGTCATCTGTCCGATTTCATCAGGCAGAAATTCCAGTTTATTGGAGCGCAAGGACATAACCGTGACATTCTTGCAGTTTCCAATCTGCAATAAAAGTGGAAATAGAATATCGCTCAAAAAATTTGCAATTTTCTAGAAGCGTTTTCTCATTCATCCTCCTTTCTCTCTCAGTTTGTCTCCTTCTGTCTCTCTCTCTCTCTCTCTCTCTCTCTCTCTCTCTCTCTCTCTCTCTGTCTCTTTTGCTGACCCTCAAGTCTCTTTGCTCAAAATAGAAATGACAATGTATTCTGTCAATACCTCTATGATAGTGGGGTTAGTAAGGGACAGAGAGAGGAGAGAGAGAGAGAGAGAGAGAGAGAGAGAGAGAGAGAGAGAGAGAGAGAAAGATACAGAGAGAAAGAGAGAGAGAGAGAGAGAGAGCGAGATACAGAGAGAGAGAGAGAGAGAGAGTTTCAGAACAGCTTTTGCTGAAAACAAATGAAAATGTCCTTTACTTTAGGACTTTTTGGAAATAGGGAGAGAAAACATAGATCTAGTTACTAGGCTCATATCCAACAGCATGGAGACAGAACCTTCTGGAAACGCTTGATGGAAGAGCTGGCATAAAAAGGTGGATATTCTGGGGAATAGCCAAACACAGGCTCAGGTAACACACACACACACACACACACACACACACACACACACACACACACACACACACCTGCCCCAGTATGCTTCAGTGTATTCATCACATGCAACAACGCACGGTTGGAACAGCTTGTCTTTATAAAGAAGCACTTTGTATTAAAGGTTATTTAAAGACCCATCAAAAGTGCTGCTACGTGACACTACATCGCTTAATCCTTAACCGAGAAGAAGAAAGTTAATGAGGTGGTGTGGAATCTTTTCATCCCAACTTAGCAATTAGTGCTTTATTCAAGAGTGCAATGACACACTACAGTGAGAAGTTTAATAATGCAAACTCTTTCTCTCACCTTCAACCTGAGACTTTCTAACTACGGTATTTAATTTTATAGCAAAGCACTTTTATTGAAATACATTTATGGTTATAACCATGGTTATGGTTATATTTATATGAGCTAGCTATATTTTGAAGTCTATAAGCTTCATGTTATACTTTTGTTTTATGAGCAGATATGCAAAAAAAAAAAATAGAAATTAGAAAAAAGATAATAAAAACGATGAGATTCACCCTAACAACTGTCTGTTTCTGTTTTATACAAAAGAAAAAGCTCTATGGCACCAACCTCTCTGGGCAACTCTGTCAGGAAGTTCTCATCAGCTGCAAAGGTCCGGAGATTGTGCAGGTAGCCAATAGTTGGGGGCAAAGACTCCAGTTCATTACAGCTACAGTCAAACTCCTCTAAGAGCGATAAACTACAGAACAAACCAAAAAAAAAAAACTGCTGTGGTGATTAGAATAACTTTACCCTACAGAACTACAGTGTCAACATATACTATAAGGAATAAACATACACTCTATTATTACATGTATTATATAACTGTAATGAGAAACATAATTATTTTACCATATTACATTTAAAAGTTGCTGTTTGCTGATCAGGTAAAACATTTTAGAAGAATTAAGGTGTATTTCAGAAAACAAAAAAAAATCATTTAATTTTCACCTGCATATGGTACTAAGGGTATGGAATCACAGATATAAACTTACAAGACATGGATAAAAGTATAGAGACACCTGACTTTTCCAGCCATAAATGGTTCATCCACAACCTGTTACCACAAAGTTGTAGGCACATAATTGTATAGGATGTTTCTTGGTGCATTTATCCCTTCACTTGAACTAGGAGACCCAAACCTGTTCCAGCATAACATGCCCATGTGCAGACATAGGAAATTGGAATTAAAGACATTGAGATCTTGATCTTGGTCATTTAGATTTTATTGCCTCACTGACTGCAAAGCTTCCACCTTCTCAGCCTACATCAATATCTGACTTCACTATGATGTTGGGGTGGATGAATGAGCACAAATCTCCACAATCATACTCCAAAATCTAGTGAAACATCTTCTTGTGGAACATTATTAGAACAGCTAATGTGGACTAAATGTGGAATGTTTAAAAGTCACATGCAATCTTATGGTCAGGTGTCCACAAACTTTTGTTCATATACTGTGTGTATATACTATAAAACACAAAACATAAAAAGTACAAATAATATACTATATCGAGTGCTTGAAATGTTGTACAACCATAACCAAGTGCTCTAATATACAGATACTGTAAATTTAACCCTAAGGAAATAATATAATCACTAAAAATTCTAATTCGCAATTCATTCTTAAAAATTACACTATCATTTACAAAATCCTGTGGTAAAACGGCACTAAACTATAAAGAAACTTATGAAAATGTTATGAAGGAACCACATACTGTTGATAATGTCTACTTAAAAAAGATCTGAGGGTATCTAAAGGCCTGGATACACTTAGCTGTGTGAAGAAGTGTTTGCCTTTAAAAGGAATCTTAGTAATGCAAAAACCTAAAATGCTAAATATGATGAATTATGAGAAATTGCCAGAAGTGTGCAACTAAAAATAAAAAAGTAAAAAGTAAAAACTGGATTAGGACAAATAAAAAGATTACTATTTTTATGCACATCTTTTTTATTATTATTATTTTGCTGCTAGATATTTTACTGATGTATCCAGGCCTGGAGACACAGTGGTTAAATTATGACTTTGAGAATGAAGTGGTCAGTCTGAAATACATCTTTGGCCTTCTGCTAAAAAGTCAGTTTCAAGGACAAACTTCAAATTACAAATGCTTGGTGTTTTTTTAAATAAAATATGGAACTTGATTTAAACTGAGGTTTTTAGTATCACTGACACCTTTGCAATATAAGTTGGCTTGAAAAGGCCAACTTATCATCCTTGTGGTCCACAAACTACTTTATGTTATTTCCCCTTTACTGTATGCTAACCCTAACCCTAATGCTAACCCTAACCGTGATTATTTTTTTAACTAGCATATAGCTAGTGTTTTGACACTGTAGGCCATATTCAAAGCTTATGAGCTATGTATGCTCTTATGGTAAAGTTTTTAACCACATCTGGATAAAAGGTACTATGAAAGCAGATGAAGAAAAATACAGTTGATAAAACTATATTTATAATTACATATACAGTTACTGTCAAAAAATGTAAAAAGCCTTGTTTTTTTTCATGTTTTTAGGCACATGTTATATGTTCCTATTGTTTATATGCAACAATCTAGGTAAAATGCAAAAACAGTGAATGACTGGGTTAAGTTTCTGTGGACAAATTAGTCCAAATTTGACATGTGGCTTTAAAAGAAGAGCATTAGTGAGCTGGAGAAAAGGACAGAACATTTTACCCCCTGCCTCACAGACTCCGCCAATCATAGGTGTAAACCTAATCACTGCAGGATGTTGTGGAGCAGGGAAGGTTGGAGACCTTCCAGGTGAATGAATACTGAACCATCATGGCTACCATTCTATAATTACATGCCAAATGTGAGTAAAGCTGTATTGTAATTAAGGATTTTTTAAAGAAAATAAAATGCAACATCTGTACATTTATATATTTGTCTGGTCAAAGTAAATATTCATACAATTTAATTATCTAGTTTGTTGCATATAAACAAAATAATTATGCATGTATCTCACAAAAACGAGTAAAAGACAAGGTGTTTTAGAGCTTTTGACAGGCACTGTATCTCAAATTCAACCTATTCTATCTGCATAATAAATATTCATATTTATATACAGATGGTTTTCCTAAACTAAGAGGTTCAAGTGTATTAGCAAGGTACAAGCCTCTAGAACAGCTAATAAACTAGTTGGCATAGACTCTTCGGATCTCTGGTATTTTATTATACGGTTGGACTCCTCCTAAAATAGTGAGATGTTGCCTCAATTACTGTGTATTTGGTATATAATTATATTTATAACAAGAATTTCATTTCCTGAAGAAAATGTGAATAGTGGTTTCCAATGCAAACGTTGGCAACGGTTGCACTTAATTGATTCTGCGATGTTCAAGATGCTCATTCCACTTGTTAAGAAATGTCACATATCTATGTATTATTTGCTGTGGCAGCAGTGTCAATGAAGTCATATGACATCAAGTGACCTTTTTAAAATACTCAGCAATCAACTCTACCCATTGTGCTTGTTTTGATGTTTAACAGTTCTTTCTTTTTTATTTTTAATATTTACAGTATATATAAAATGTCTACATATCCCTATACATACATAGCCACAACATAAATATCAGACTTGTTACATCTTTAATGTGATCTTAAACAAAAAATCCAGAGAACACAAAAAGATTTAATAATTGGGAACATATTAATAATAAAAAACCTGGGCTATAGGTTAGTGTGGTAGGAAGGAAGCCATTTCTCACAAAGAAAGATATGCAAGCCTATGTGAATTATACCAAAAGATTGTTGGAAATTGTTTTACAGTCTGATGAAACAAATGTTGAACTTTTTTGGCCATAATTTTAAAGGAAATGTTTGGTGCAAAGCCAATATAGAGCATCATCCAAGGAACACCATACTGACAGTGAAACATGGTGGGGGTAGGAATATGCTTTAGGGCTGCTTTTTTTCAACTGGGTTGGTGGCACTTGTCAGGATAAATGGGGAAAATTAATAGCTACAAATACTAAAGTAATTTGTCACAAAATCTTCTGTCCTCTGTCAAAGAGCTGAAAATAAAGAGGAATTTCACATTTCAACATGTTAATGACCCAAAGCACACATCAAAAGTAACAAATATATGGCTTCAGAAAAAAATAATAAAAATCCTGGAATAGCCCAACCAGAGCCCAGGCCTCAATCCTATTGAACCTATGGAATTACCTAAAAAGAAAAGCTGTATACAGAAGATTCCCTCGCAATTTTTTGTTGATTTCCGTAAAGCTGCTTTGAACCAATGTCTGTTGTAAAAAGTGCTATAGAAATAAACTTGACTTGACTTGAATTTGAAGGTATTTGAACTTACAAATAATAGTGAAATCTAGAGACTTATTCACAAAATCTTAATGTCATAATGAAGCTGATGTTGTAATTTTATTTAATTGGAATATTGCTTTAAAGATGTAACAAGTCTGATATTAAGTTGATGTTATTTCTGTCTTTATCTTCTAAAAACCTGAAAGGTGTGTGAACCTTTTATTTCCAATGTAGTTTTTTCTTATCAAACCTGTCTGTAAAATGCACTTGCATGCAATTTCCAATTTGTGTGACTTTTTAACGAAATCTATTAATTATTACCCCTTCACTATGAGCACCTAACTCTGAATATGGCCCCAAATCCAAATGCACAGTATTCATTGTGAGAATTCTCCTTTCTCCATTTTTACAATGCAAACCAGCTGTTTTGATAATCCCTTCACTTCAGCATTCTCTACTCATTCACTAAAACACTGATTCTCTGGCATTATAATTTGGCTTTATTAGACCCACTGACCTACTCACATTCATAAAATACTTATACAAATACATATTTGTTCCAACAGCCTTTTAACATCTTTATCTTTACAGTATGTCTCTTCACATCTGCAGTCACAGTGAGTCATACAAGGATTCCCAAAATCTGTATTGTATACAGTGACCTTTATAAAGTTGGTCTTTTCAAGCAAACAAAGTATTTAATCCTCTTTACTGTATTATACCCTAATCTGCCACAGTGTTTACTGAGCCAAATGCTTTGCATTCCTAAATCAATTTGTTGGAATACAAAATGAATGAAGTAATAAATATAAAAAGCAAGGTATTGCGTTTGACTCGGCTCAGAGAGAATTAAAACTCTGTTCTTGATTGACCTGGAAACAATTTATGTCCTTTTCAGCAACGGCTACAATTAGAAAAGGGTTTTTTTCCTCTTCCAGGGGTCAATGCATATTTATCATGATAAATAGAATCATTAGCATGGCATTTGTACAGCAGCCCATCCCAGCTGGCCTTCCATTTGCAAGGCTTTCACTGAGGCACTTCTAGCTGCACATACAGGAGATGCAAACGTGTGCCCTTGCCTAAATAAACATGCTGTGGCGGACGTGTGGGGAATACGAGCACTTTGCTGGTCTACTTACCCTAATTTGGTGCGTGGACTGAGATGCCCATTTTAGATGCATGTTTGATAAACACAGCACACAAAACCGACCAATGACAAACCAAGAAAAAAGTGCATGGAGAGCATTATGCCAGGAATGGAGACAGTTATGATGAATGGGGACGGCAGACCTGTAGCGGGACTTGAGCTCGAGATCTAAATCAAGGCCTGAATTTCTTATCTGGCTTTCACTTAGAGTTAATAGCTAAAAAAACTGTAAGGATAAGAAATGTAAAGGACATTTTCCCTTAGAACTCTTAATTCTTTACTGATAAAGTACTGTATCTTAAAAGAGGATTGGAAAGCCATAATGTATTGCATTAACTTATTAAAAGCCTTTACTCTTAAAATGGGGAATTAAATAAAGTGATATATTAAAATATAAGAGTGTGCTGCAAGAAAGGATTTCTTAATGGAATTCTAATCAAGCTAATTAGAAACTCAAAATTAAATAAAAGTAACTTTCATCTAATTTAACTTGACAAACACAGAGAGTCTGACTAAATCTTAAAATCAAATCTCCTGATAGTTCATATTTAGACATAAAACACCATTCTCAGTCAATGTGTTGCCAATCAGTGTTTTCTCACAGCGAGGTTAGAAGGTCTAGCATAGTGAAGGTGGCAGACAGCTAAGCTAAGCTAACAACCAGCACAGCTCTAATACTGATACGGTTGTTATTGTTAAAATCTCTCAGTAATGTACAATCTAATTTTATAGGGAAGGGTAATGAATGCTTTAAAGAACACAAACCAATCATCATAAAACAAGTCTGTTTTAAATGGGCATGGCCCAAAAAAAACAGCAGCTGGGGGATGTGCAAGGATTTGGATCTGAGAGGTGTGTAAAGTAAAGGGGTATGTGGCCACTTCCTTTCTTGATGTGAGACTTCATGGCCTGGAATGAGTGTGTGCAGCTACTTACCTTCCGATAGTGTTAGGCAGTGAGGTTAGCTGGTTGTCATCCACTTTTAATGTTGTTAACTTTTTCAACATTCCTACCCAAAGCAGAAAAAATCAAATGGTTTTATTAGTAATCAGTTGTTCTAATCATAAGCATAATCACAGGTCTGTAGTACAGGAGGAAAATAATGAAAAAGTACACAGACTCTTAGGTATATTAAAAGAGGTTCATGTTTAAGGGAAACAGAGGAAGCAATGTGACACATATTGGCAGTGACATGAATAAAAGAAAAGAGCACAGAGGAGGGAGAAGCAGAAAAAACAGGTGTTGAGAAAAACCAGATGAAGGTGCTAAAATATTCTCTTGTCCTTTTTAATTAATACTTAATTGTTAACTATAATATATCTATATATATATTTTGTGGATTAGTCAAAAGCTCATGGATTTTCATGGTGCTCCTTATATTCAAACGCTATCATTTTACATAAAACATTAGTGTTGAACATAATGCTATCAACCATCATAGAACAGAACAACAAATTAAAATTGTGTTTCATCTAAAGGCAAAACATTTACCATGCTATTGAAATTTTTTTAACAGAACAGTTGCAGTCTATTTAATCTCTGTTCCCTTGTTGCATAACCACTCACAACAAATTTAGTAATTTAATGTGGTAATGCAACACGTTTAAATGGCAGAATGAAACTGGCAGATAAGTAAACACTAACACATGACAGACCAGATTATCCAAAAATAATCCTCCACACTACCAACACAGTGATTTTCAAGCCATTTAAATGCTTCATTTAATTATTTACACAATTTTCCTAATTAATTTATACAACCATTTTAGTTCAATACAATAGAAACTAAACTTGAATATATTTTAGAGTAGTCAATGTACAGCTTGTATAGCAGTAAAGATTTACTGTCCTTTGAAAATAACTCAACATACAGCCATTGTAGTCAGATTAACTCTCAACAAAACTAAGTATACCCTCAGTACTAATTAATAAGTAATAACAGCTGTATGTCGTGTGACCATGCAAAGCCACATGTCCTATTCATCAAGTTCATTTTTTTGTCTGCTTGACAGGACCATACAAATTTGTGTATCTTGTAACAGAACAGTTAAAATTTGGTGCTTTGAGTACAATTCTCTTACACTGACCACTGAATGTTCAACATGTCACCTCATGCCAAAGAACTCTCTGAGGATTTAAGAATTAGGATTATTGCTCTCACAGAGATGGCCTAGGCTATAAAAAGATCGGTAACATAAAACTAAGTTACAGTACAGTGGCCAGGGTCATACAGAAGTTTTCCAAGACAGGTTCCACTCGGAACAGGTCTCGCAAGCCTCAATCAAAGATGTTGAGTCCATTTGCTGTGTGTCAGGTGCAGAAGCTGGCTTCAAAAAACAGATGCATGAGTGCTGCCAGCATTACTTTAGAGGTTGCAGAAGTGGAAGGTCCACTTGGCAGCGCTCAGAATATACGCTGCACACTGCAACAAGTCGGTTTGCCTGGCCATTGTCCCAAAAGGAAGTCTCTTCTGAAGCTGCCTCACTAAAAAGCCTGCAAACAGTTTGCTGAAACCAACCTTTCCAACCCACATTTGTTGCCAGCTATTTTGACAATAATGGCTGTATGTTGAGTTATTTTTAGAAGAGAGTAAATTTATACTACTATTCAAGCTGCATATTGACTACTCTAAAATATATTTGTCTCTTTTTTTTTTGTATTGTCCCTTGAGAAGATATAGTAAAATGGTTGCTAAAATGTGAGAGGTGTACTCACATTTGTGAGATACTGTACCTCATGCATTGTAACAGTTACATTTAATATTCTGGAACATCTGAGAGACAAGTTCATTCCTGCTCTCACCTACATTATAACCAAGATAAAGACCTTATTGTTACAGTAAATATGGGAGTCATGTGACAAAAGAACTAACAACACAGACAATACTGTATAGGAGGTGAACTACAAATTCTGTTTTATGTACAATATTTACAATATTGTAACTATAATCAAAGTTTGTGTATGCAGACATGTTGGTGGACCTGCTAATTAAAAATGTAACATTTTATTTTATTTCTGATTAAAGGAAGGATATGAACTGAATTACTATTTTCCACTACTCTGTCTCTCTCTCTCTCTCTCTCTCTCTCTCTCTCTCTCTCTCTCTCTCTCATTACTTTAAGAGCTGTGTGTTCCCCTTTGTTAAATGTTTAGCAGTTGTGCTTTTCTCAGTTGTTTTTCCTTCTAACATGTTTATATGTAATTTTAATGTGATGGTATAGATGTTAGGAAGTCTGATGAGTAGGCTTGTAATGCCCACCTGTATGTTAGGAAAACAGCTCTGCCTCTGAATTTCTAGATTAATTTAAGTAGATTGTGCTAGATTAACCTCAATATAATAAAAATGTAACTCCCTTTTTTTCTTAAACAGATAGTAGTCTGTATATGTCACCATCCAGTAATTGCTTGTCAAAGAATCCCCCTCTTGATGACCTGCCAATCTACTAGCCTGCTCCTTCCCTATTATACTACAGATACCAACCAGGAAAGGTGAAGGCTAACACATGCTTCCGCTTCCACAATGCATTGGAGTCCAACTGTAAATTGGCATTTAATACCATTTTGAATGGTTTTGTGCTAGGCAGAAATCAACCCCACTGGCGATTTAGAGCTAAAACTGTAGAAAAAAGTCAGTCTGACTGTAAATAAAAGAACCTATTTTCTTTCTAATATTTACCAATTATACTTGTCATATGCATCACACCCAAAGTTTGTGTACAGTTTACTATGAGTATATGTTTAAGATCTGTAAAAAAAACGGCAGGTGATGATTTTACTATAATGTTGCGTATCGCGTATAAACGGTATGTAAGACTGTGTGTTGATTTTGTTTGAAAAAGGAAATTGTCCTCACCTATTGAATCAGGCAACTGCTGTAGCATGTTAGAGGAGAGCAGGAGATCCTCAAGAGACTCACACCCGGAGATGTCTGCATCAAGGCTCTCGATCCTGTTCTTGGCCAGGTCAAGATAGCGCAATTGCCTCAGTTTTCCTATAGACTATAGAAAGAGACCAAAAGAGTTTAAACACATTGCTCTATGCTTATATCTCTGTCAATTTAAACTATCTAGCATTCATAATGCACTGTAAACATTGATGTAGATAATTTAGTTTATATATTTTGTTGCAAACATAATTAACGCTTTTTTGGTGTTACATTTACCTCAACATTTTTTTTGCAATAAATCTTCTAATATATAGAAATATCTATAACACTTTGTTGTAACCAACAATTCAGGACTCATATCCATCATATATAATATGTATATAATTGTTAAAAATAAATAAATTTTTCCTGCACAAAGCAAGCATTCTACATTAGTAACATCAAATGTGTTGTAAACGGGCGCCACACCAAAATTGCTATTTTATGTATTAACATGTAGTAACGTTTTACTTAAATTTATAAATAATAATTATATTTTTATTAATAAATTTGATTATTTCAACATAAAACGCCATAAAAACAATTCCCTATAAGTTTTTTGGTCTATCGCGCTATCCGCAAGAGACCGGGAAAATCAGCAAAACAAATTAGTTATGTGGCAAATGCAATTTCGCGTTAAACCGGGGCGATTGGGGGATTACTGTATATTGTTTGGTGTAGACTGGCCACTGCTAAATTCTAACTAGAAATAAAAAAAAATGAAAGAGTTGCTGTGATAAATGTGATTCGGGTCCTTTAATCAATCCCTGATGAAAAGTGTTTATTATCATATATTACACAATTTTTTAAAGTTACTGCCATTTACATGTCCCACCATTATAAAATATCACCACATGAGTAATAGGATAGAATTATATCAAAAGAAAATGCATAAATCATTTTAGCAACTATTAGCACGGTCTCTTTCCCTATCACTGCACATACAGATTACCCTCTGACCCTGAAAGGTCTACTAGCCCCATACCACACACACACACACACACACACACACACACACACACACACACACACACACACACACACTTACACACACATTTACATTGGAAATACCAGCATTGACCCAATCTACCTCTGCAGGTCTTTGCACATGCCTTTCTACAATTTTCACATTGCACACAACACACTTTATACATGCACATACTTATGTTTCTTGCATTTACACTATCAAAAATGTGTACATTTATAATTTATGTCGTATTTTTTTCCTTAGTTTCTTTATATATGTCATGGGCTGCTTGGAGGATTCACAGAGTAACAGACAAAAACAATCAACTCTTAAATCTTGAATTATTGAACAATGTATTGTTTCAGATCAGGCAAGAAGTCAAATTATTAATCATGTCATGGCTTACGAATTGCATTTCTTCAGTTAAAAGTAAATTACAGACTGTGTTAACACATAACTGATAAGCTGTGATGTGTGTGACTGCTGTGGTGTGTGTGACTGTTGTGATGTGTGTGACAGCTGTGATGTGTGTGATTGTGTTGTGCTGATTGTGACTGCTTTATATGTGTGTAACAGTTCTGATCTGTGTGACTGCTGTGATGAGTGTGACTGTCTTGTGCTGCTTGAAATTTTGTTGTGTGGTTCGTTGAGTGTTGGGCTGTTTGTAACTGTGTTGTGCTGTTTGTTTGACTGTTGTGCTGTGTGTGACTGTGTTCTGATGTGTGTTTTTGTGATAGATCTAGTGTGTCTATGTGCGTGCATGTGTGTGTGACTTTGTTGTTTGTCTCTGTGCTGTACTGTTTGTAGCTGTGCTCTGACTGTTACTTGTGTAAATGTGATGTAAATGGCTTTAGTGTGCTTACCCCTGGTATTGTCTGTAATGAATTGTTGTCTAGCCACAGCTCTTTCAGATTATGAATCTGCTCCAGAACTTCTGGCTGGAACACCAAAAAAACCCAGAGCTCATAAACACTGTAGAATACATCATGACACCAAAAATACATTACCAATAACAGAATTTTCACATTAATTAGTATAATTTCTATTCCCAGCACTGCATTTGCCATCTGTTGCTGAAGGGAAATGGGAAACTGCACTTGGCTGGGATGTCTGGGAAAAGGGGGCACAATAATGTCCATTCATTCCCTGAAAGCCATGTGGCGCGTGCTCTCGACCCAAGCTTACTAAGCCACTCTTCCACATGGCAGCAGGATTGTGTGCAGCCTTCACTCTGTGAGGGAACTCTCATGTCATGTGGAACACAGTCTTACAGGGGCTATGAAGGGATGGGTCTAAAATAATTTAAACAGCCAATAAATTGTTTCAAATATATTAATTGTAATGTATAATAGGAATATTGAATTATATGTTCAGTCTTCTTCTGGTACTATTCCCTTGACAGTCCCCTATAGATAGATCAAGATCTAGATCTTGATCTTGATATAGAACTACACATAGATAACTAGTACAGTACATTCTGGGTCTAGTGTAAATCTTTAGGAAAATGCTGGTTCAGACATTTTCGTTTTCATGTAAAAGCAATTGTTTTGTGTTTGTCATCATGATGTTGCCCATTGAACAGATTGGTGTAAGGAACAGACTCCAATATCGACAACACAGATGCTCGGCGGAGTACAACAAGCCAGCAGAGCAAATGACTTCATCAGATTCCTTTTGCTCCATTCATTGCTCATTATATCTTTCAGTGTTTAGATGTTTTATCTGATGTTGCTCTTTTGCTTCTATCAATTGAGGCTGGGAATTGTGAAACAGAAGTAATCAGTCGGCCTGTGTCTAGTGGTCCCAAACCAGATGTTTCGACAGCATCTTACTGCAAACAAACTCCATCTGAGAAAATTGAAAACACATCTTCATTTGCCTTGAATACAGATTCAATTATAATCTGCTAAAAGAGGAAGCCACTATTAATTTAGCACTGATGGTTACTAGTTGTATGGGGTCTTTACCAAGTTGAATGCCTCCCCTGGGTATAGTGGATGCCCGTGTCATTTTGTTTTGGCCATGGATATTTCCTGCTACTTTCTTGTTTCAAGCTCCGGGATCTGTGCCCTCCAAACCTCCTCAGCATGGGCCATTACAATTAAGAAACTTTCTGCAAAGCATCCCAACAGATCAGGCAGCATCTGCTCTGATCTTAGTAGGCTCTTGCACTGGAACACACAGCTAGGGGTCTATCAGGGTCTCCTCATCAAAACTTCCCTCTCAGTATGTGTGAGGATTATTAGAGGAAAAAGTCACAAAGCAAGGCACAGACTTAGCTAAAACAGCTAATCGTAGTAGCCGATGTTACTTTTGAGGATAATGAGCCAGATTTGGCTTACTACTGAAGATAAACTAATCTTATTTTACATTTTACTTATTTTACTAAAGCTCCAGCTCTTTATATATCAAAGACAGAACACTTTCAGTAGTCAGCTCCTAAAAGCAGTAACATGGCTAAGGCAATTATGAAAGTGCCAACATTAAAGGTCAAAACTACCTTTCCTGAAGTGGGACAAGCAGATTGGAAGTCCAGACAGCGAAACCATTAAGTGTCAATGGGGTTCTCTCATTACTCCAGGGCTCTAAACAGTAAAGCACGCTTATTGCAATGCCAAACCATCTGTTCCCTTTGGAAGCGCTGAAGTGAGTATGCTTTTTTCGCCCAAGGACAAAGTGCCCTGGATAGTACAAACCTGCACATCATACTGATAGGAAAACTTTCTATGAATTAATAATCTTCAAACCTGTATAAAGTTCTAGTTCAAAGAATTAATTAATCATTACAGTATATCTGTTTTGCATGAGTGGCTCACATTTCCAGGATACAATAAGCAACTTGTAATACACTTTAAATGATATAAGTATGTCTAGTCAAATCCTGAATATTGAACACATCAGTATAATTAGTAATCAGTATTCCTGCATTCTGTGGCTGTCAATGTGTCTCTTTTAATGAAATTATTTTGAGAAAGTTTATTTACATTAAGCATTTCAGGGTTTAAAATGCATACAAAGAGAGAACCTAGAACTTAAAGAAAGAATCCAAAGAAATTCCCTATAAGGGCTTCATTTACAGTTTAGTAGTCTCACCAACACCAACACCAATAACATAACAGTTTTTTGCAAGCGCAGGGACCTGGCATTAATCTGAACCTTGATTAAAACAGGGGTAAGTGAATTATGGTGTTTCTGGGCTAAAGTATAACTTGGAAGAAACAAGGGACAGATTTATCGCTATTGTTTACTCCCAAATGGGCAAGCCAAATTGAAAGTCACTCAGCGTTGAGCACCCTGTCAAACCAAGTGCTGCATGTTTGAACTGATTCATAAATAATACATCAGTGCATGATGCAACCAATGCAGCACAACACTGAAGAATTAATGAGAGGCTCAGGGATGAGGTGGAGTATAAGAAAGCTTCAATCCCCATCAAGCCCTTTTGGGTCAAAGACCGCCTAGTGAGATGACAGCTGCCCAAGTGATGTCTGTCTTCACAGTAAGACCTTTTTTCTTACCAGCTCAGTGAATTCATTGCTTCCCAAGTCTAATCGCTCCAGCTGTGACAGCCTGTGAATTGACCTGCAGCACAGTTGCAAAGAGAGAAATTACATCAGCACATAACATTAACTGCAATAGTACAGAATAAGCTGCACCTTTGCCTGCCAATACTATAAAGGGATAATGCTTTAAAGTCTTTATACAGTTTGACACCTAATTTTGCCTTGAGATATATATTAACTTTTGGCAGCTTTCAAAAGTAAAAACAATTTATAGAAGTTAAATAATTAATGAATTATTGAATTAATTAAGGAATATTACATGACAGAGTATGCTGTTATAAGAAACATCATTCCATTACCAGTTTCTCTTTTCTCTTTCTCATAAAGTTTTAAGAAAAAAATGAAGGGTTTTTTTTTATTTTTACAGAGAAACCACAATGCCCTCATGTTTTGGATCACTTACAGCTTTACCTCCAAGCTACAGCTTTACCTCTATTACAAAACACTGACACTAGTGATTCCTTCCTTAAATGTTCTGTTAAAAATGTAACCAAACATCTCCTTATAGAAAGCGTCATTGTCATATCAAAAACTACAAACATTTTATTAACATTTTCTATGAAGTAGCATATCCGTATGAAAGCCGTAATAAAAACATGTAACTTCTTGGTACTTCTAACACTGTCACTTAAAATGATTTTAGCGCCTTCTTGCCAATCAGATTATTTTATGTTACAAGGCTGTTATAAATTACCTCAAAACAACATAACATGCTTAATTTGCATGTGCACATTGAATTATATATTTTCCCCATCTCTCAATTGTAATCAGCTAACTCACTTTCTACTTACAAACACAACTGTGATCTGTGTTTTTATGATATTGACTGAAGTCGAAATTGCAACTAGACTATTTCTACAATAACATTTTATTGTCTTTTTAATACAAGCTTCGGGGGAAATATTAGTAGAATATTTGCTTGTTATACTATATTGATAAAGGTTTGTGCACAACTAACCAAAGAATATGTGCTTTCTGAACATCCCATTCCAAATTAAGTCCTCATTTACTGTTATAATAACCTCCATTTTTTTTAAAGGTGTTCCCCTAGATTTTGGAGTGTGCTCGCCACAATAGCTTTAGGATAGTCAGGTACTGCTGTAGGTGAGGAGGCCTGGGGTGCAGTAAGCGTTCTAATTAATTTAAAAAGTGCACAGGGGCATTGTCTTGTTGGAACATGGGTCTTCTAAGTGAAGTGATGAGAAATCTGTGAAGAACTGTGTGCCTCCTACTTTGTAGCAACAGTAACCACATATGGCTATAAAAGTTATGTTTCCCATACTTTTGTCCATATAGTGTATCAATGCTGATAATGCAATGAACAGGTTAACACAATGTTAATAACATAACCCTTATACAAGCTAAATTCAGTAATTATTTATATAGATCAATACAAATAAAACTGCAAAAATGTCACAGTCTATAATCACAGCGTTTCATCTGCTTTGTGTATTCTAAAAGAATCCATTAACTGTTTTTTTTTCTTTCATTGATTTTATATTTGTAATAACCTGTACAATAATTTCTCCTTCCACCTTGGGCATTACAGAATCAGAGAACATAAAGGCAAATCCTGGGTTAGGCTTGATGAAAACATGGAGTTGTAATGTGATAATATAAAGTGTTGCGCAGAAGGGCAGCTGGGCCAATCATTATGCGAAGACCACAGCGAACAGTATGTGTTGTTCTGTCAGGCCCCTGCGGTGATGTATTATGGAATACATTACAAGCTCTGCTGCCTTTCACAATAAGCAACACCTTTACGTTCTTTTATATCCTGAACATGTATAAAATGGGATGAAATGTTGAATACTTGGAAATTATATCTGTAAACCATTGCAAAGCAATAGAAAACATGTTTCATCTTGAACAGACTGCATGTAATGGTGTGTGTGAATTGTCCTCTGTTGTAGTCTAGTTTCTTTTGCAGTATTTCTGTCTAATGTATAGCCTTTAGCCTTACACATGACTTAACCAGAGTTATCTTGCATTTTTGTCAATCAATTAAGACAGATCACTTAATTTATCACAGAGGGAAACTTCTTTTAGATATACTACAGCTTTAGGTTTTCCATCTCAAGACATTTACTGTTTTGGCTTTGTACCACCGTATTTGTCTTGGGTATGCATGGGTAACTTTGGTCTTGGTCTCATCCAGGAGTAGGTAAAAATGTCTTCTTCAGACAACACAGTCTCATCAAGCCAAACAGCAAACCTACAGTATACATTTTTCTCTGATTCAGAGTCTACAAACTTGGTGTGAAAGTGGTTTAAGAGTGTCAGTAGAAAAGTTTGTGTAACTGCACCAATGCTGACATCCCTTGTGCGGAAAAAAACACCCACGTTACTTACTTTGGCATGGTTTTCAAGTGATTCTCTCGAAGCTCCAAGATGCGTAATTTAGACAATCTGAATAAAGTAAAGAGTTGCAATTAGTTTGTGAGGAAACAAAATAACGTTTTTTAAAAGCCATAACTGAAAGGAACTGCAAATACTGTATATACTACTGGACAAAAAAATGCTTTATATGCTTATGCCTTGGGGTTAAACATGTGAACAGATTTTACAGAAAGTTTTGTGAACCCAGAAATCCATAGAATCAAATATAGTCATTACCATGATATCCCCTTTGTGTACAAAAGGACTAAAGTAGAATTCTGGTGTTATAGCTGTTATAAAGTGTTTATAGCTGCAGCATGATAAATTCTAACCAATAATTTGTTGTTTAGACCATTAAAAGTTTTATATTAGGCCAATTTTCCCTTGCCAGTAATCTATGCTACATCTGAAAAAACAAACAAACAAAAACCCATAAAGAACAGAAATAATAAACTCTACTTTTCATGGAATTGTCCTTCATTGTCTAACAATGTCAGTAGCAAAAACATGCCTTGAGTAAGACTTTGTGATCTTACTCAAGGCAGACCTTTGTGTGACCTTTACACAATGTATACGAATTAAAAGTAGGTGTCTATAAGCAAACTATTTAGCTATTTGCTTAAATATGCCATTGTTCTATGTAAGGGCTTTCCCTGAATATATCAATAAAAATAAAAGTGATGTAAATTGAGAGTAGCTCTGTTAAAGTGCAGATTTATAGTTTTGGTGCCTGGGAATAACAGAAGCTGCTGAAATAGCCCTTACCTTCCAAAATTGGCGGGTAGGTACTCAAGGAAGGCATCATTTAAGAAGAGCTGTGTCAAATTGAGGAGCTGAGTGAAGCCATCTGGGAGTCTAAGGGAACAGAGAAGAAGGCCATCAGCACATCACTCAGCAAGCTTTAAGTACCTCCAACTCAGTAAGAAGCAAACTGTGCCCGCTTTAATCCCATTACACTTTGCTTATAACCGCCCCTGCTAGAAAGAGCACGACTCGTTTAAAGATTATTAGTGAGATGAGGGGGAGTGTTATGAACGTGGACATGTCTGATTATTTTTAACTCTAACAGCAAATGAAATCACGGTCAGTTCTGATTTCAACTTATGTTAGTGTTGATGAATATTTTAGCTCAGAAAAATGTAACACAACCTAAAATAATCCATGGATCTGTCTTTGAATGAAGGTTAAGTCAGTCGTGAAAGATGTGTTTTCACGGTGTGATATCAAGAAACAAAGATTTTTTTATGATTCTGAAGTTGTTTTAAATACAAAACGAAACCTGTTCCCTAGAGTAAAGGCCTCAAACTCAATTCTACGAGTGTCACCAGTGAATAAATCATTTAAAAGACATATATGAATACAGATCTGCAATTTTTTTTAAAGCGCCTGGAACACTTATAATAAAATTCACAAAGCGTCTGTGACGTTTCATAAGTTTGATATGTAGAATGTGGTTCTTGTACTTACTTGGTTATGGGATTTACACTGGCCTCTACAACTGATAAACATTTACAGCACTTGATATTGTCAGGAAATTCTTGAATGCCTGAAGGAATGAGGGATATATTCATAAATCAGCACACAGTGATGGACAAATAAATCAATAGTTCAGTATATGCAGAAATTAAGAACATACCATTTTTACTTATATCTAATTCCTTCAGGTTTACAAGGCTAGCGATGGTGGTTGGCAGGCTTGAAAGGTCGTTATCAGGAATACTCAATTTTCGCAAGGCTTGACAGTTGAAGAGTTGCTAACAGAAAAATAGATAGATAGATAGATAGATAGATAGATAGATAGATAGATAGATAGATAGATAGATAGATAGATAGATAGATAGATAGATAGATAGATAGATAGATAGATAGATAGAACAGAAAATAGGGACATCTCAGGTATGCTGAACTTATAATTTAAAATAACTTATCATTTATAATGACTGTATAAAGAGCTGAAATGCACAATCATACACCATCTGTTACTGAATCCTGTAAGGAATAAAACGCTAAGAGGTGTGCTGCTACAGGAAAATAATACACAAGCTGGCATGCTATTGCCTAACTAGACCTACCTCTATACTTATTACAGCATTGCCTAAAGTAGTTTATTCCAATTATACCTTTGCAGTTTGTCAATGATTGCAATAGTTCTAGTTGTAATAGCAGCAATAACCAGTCTTTCTGTTTCTTTTGGTTGGAGGTTACAAGACAAAAAATGTCACAGTTCGCATGTTATTAAAAGACCAGAACAGTGCAAAGTTCACTGTCCTGAAGATTCTCCTGTGGCAGAAAATGTACTGTTACAAAGGACTGACATGTGAGACTTCTTCCATAAATGTTAGATAAACGTCTCTTGCCAGAAAGTTTCACCCAATCAATGAGTAAAATCATTAATGTAAATCTAATATGTGAAGACATGGCCATACAAATCCCTGTAAATGATACGTTACTAAACTTTCTTTCGGCTTCTCTCATCAGGGGTCGCCACAGCGGATCATCCGCATGTTTGATTTGGCACATTTATCCGTGCTTGGGACCGGCACTAAGAATGGCTGGGGTTGGTTTTCTGACCGAGGATCAAACCCAGGCCGCAGCGGTGAGAGCGCCGCAGCCTAACCACTAGACCACCAGGGAACCTCTGTAAATGATATGTTACTATGGAAACTATATCATATTAAATCATATTAACTATATCAAGCTAATTAAAATAAACCCATGATTAAATTTACAGCCATAACTACTATCAATGTGACCAACATTTTGACCAATCAGGTTCCAGCATTCGTCAATTCTATGGTAAAATATTATATTTTTTATTATTAATTATAATCTTAATTATAATCGTATTAATTGCATTTATTTACATTGCATTATATGTATATTTACTGTACATTTATTTATTTGGCAGATGCTTTTGTCCAAAGTGGAAAACATTGGTTATTGGTTATTATTACTTAAACACACTATTATTAGTTTATTATTTTAAAACACTATTATGGTTTTAAAGCATTGAAAAGCATAACTTTTTAAAGCCGAAAAAGGTGTTATAATGTACAGAAAAAGAACTTGCAGTACAAAGGCACCAATTCCACAAGACCAGCACTCATACAAAAGGAGCACTTAATTCCACTCAGAAGACTTTTTATTTAGGCCTTTTTACTGATGAGTCATATGGGCACAAAACCCTTAAAAACCCAGAGCTTTCCTAGTTGCATAACTGTCTGTTCGTTCAGAATCATCCAGCATTTTTGATTGAGAACTAATTTGGGAATTAAAAAAAAAAAAAAAGAATAACCATTAAAAAACAGATATAAAGCAATCAAGGGCTTAAACACTTGAGAATATTTTTCAAGCGTCTGTACTTTATCGGAATATTTTTATTTTGGGAAACTTTTTCTTCACTACATTTGAATGTGTAATATTTTACTTTTTTCTCCATGACTGTATATTTCAGAAAAAATACCAATCCTCATTACTTTGATATGAATACATAAATTGTGTTAAACCTGTCTTGAGACCACAAGGGTAACAATACGAGACAGGTAAGAGTGTGTGTGCAGTAAGGTAAAGTAAAAGAAATCTCAGGAGAATGGATCACCGCATAAAGGGTTAAAATATAATTCTTACAGATCATTTTTTTCCTTTTGATAATACATTTAAATGCAGAAACATTTGCATTTTTACCAAAGTAGAAATGTAAAAGAAGTACTTTTACTTGTACCATCTCACAAGGCCAAACATGAACACACATTTAGAAAAAGCCTTTCATAAACTTGATTGTGAATAGTGATAAGAAGCACAAAAAATGCCATGCCCGTAGATTTTTACTGTAAAACCTTTCCCTGTTTCCAGTTTATGTACTGAGGATTATCAACACCTCAAGCAAATTTTCAAAACAGATGTTTAACAGAACAATTTCTGCCTTTTACAAAACTTTTTCCCCTGCATGTAATTTACCTCTCTTCTGACTGGATTAGTGCCCAAAGTATCAGCCTGAAGTATTGCCTCAAAAACTACATTTTCAACAACAAGCCTGACTCATGAACCAATAATAGACATATTTAACACATATGTTTACATATAACTACTGTAAAAATACATTTACAGCATTTGGCAGATGCCCTTATGTCCTGATGTCCTTATAATGATCTTATGACTAAAATTGCGGGTTAAGGGCCTTGCTCAAGAGCCCAGCAGTGGCATCTTAATGGTGCTGGGAATTGAACTCACAACCTTCTGATCAGAAGTCCAACAGCTTTACCACTGAGATATCCCTTCCCCCTAACTAAAATACAAACACTGTGTTAGAGAATATAAGACCAATATAATTAAAAGGTAATTCAAATCCTGTTAATGTATACCACTTAATCTCTTAAAAAGTTTACAGGATGCTATAAGCAAGTTTTTAAAAAGCTGCAGTTAATAAATAAATAGCAGATGGAGCCAGACAGGCCTGATACTGATATATTTGTCTATGCTTTTATAGTCTTCATAGAAAAAGCTAAAGGTAGACAAATATGTTCAGGATAGAGACTGTTCTGAAGTTGTGTTGAATAGATTCCAAAGTACACTGACATAAGTGCTGCTAAAAATATTAAATCACCAAAATTGCATATAATGACAGGACAGCATTAGCATAATTGCCATGATAAAAGATGAACAAATGTCTCCAGCCCAGAAAATACACGTCTGCTTTGAATAATTCAAAATGAGCTCAAGTGCTATTGAAGTTTCTTTACTGCACCAAAGAGTTATTTTTATCCAAAATAACAAATAGTTGTGAAAATACATTATATAGCCAAAAGTTTGTGAACATATGACCATTACTAATATGTTGTCTTATGCTCAATTGTCCAAAGTGGAAAGCATAAAATTATTGTTTTCTATGCTGTAGCATTTACTGTATCTAAGAGCATCTGGAACATCCCAAATGTGTTCCAGAATAATAGTACCTTTGTGCATAATATCAGCTCCATGAAGACATGGTTAGACAATGTTGGAGTGTATTACTCCAATGTTCTGCACAGAGCCTTAACCTTAACCCCACTTCATACTCTTGGGATGAAATGGAGTGCACAGTGCAGCCCAGGCCTCCTGAAACAATATCAGTACCTCACGTCACTAATGCTCTTGTGGCTGAAAGAGCACAATCCTCACAAAATCTACTGAAAAGCTTTCCAAGGAGTGTGAAGGTTATTATGATAGAGAACTACATCTGGAAAAAGCACATATGGGTTTGATGGTCAGGTGTTCAGAAATGTTTGGCCATGCAGTATTCATTTCATAGCATTACAAATAAATTAAAAGAGCAGTTTCTCCTCAAGTACCTTGGGAAGCTCTTCGATTTGGTTAGCATCCAGATAGAGCTCCTCCAGAGTGCGCTCGAAGCTGAATATCTCCTTGGGTACTTGCTGCAGGCTGCAGTGCGAGTAATCCAGCACGGAGATGACCTCCTCTTCCCCACGGAAGCATCGGCACGGCACCAGGCGCCCGATGAACTTCCTCTTGGTAGTCATCTCCAGACACTGCACTGTAGGCCAGAGAGAGAGAACATGACTTAGAATATCTACAAAAAAAACAAGGGCAGTCACCAAGCGGAAGGTGGTATAAATGTATTAGCAAAAATTCTATTAAATTGAATTTAATTTTATTTGTATAGCACGTTTAACAATAGACTTTGTCCCAAAGCAGCTTTACAGAAGTAAATTAAATAGTGGATGCTTGTTAACTTCCATCTGCTGGAAAAAGTGAAGATATCAATAAAGTATGGCATCATCATCAACAGCTAAACAATTTACACTTCACTTATAGTGAATTTTTTTGGTTTTTGGATTTGTGGGACCAAGTGCAACAGCACTGACAAATGCTATTAGATAAAAATACTGAAAATTGTATAAAGAAGGAAGAATAGTGCTGATTTATTTCTAGCCCAGACAGCAGATACATGTGTCTCTCAGTGTCGGATGATTAAAAGAATGAAATGACCTCTGACATATTTGTAAAGTCATCAGCAGCACATGTGCAATATAGTCACATGTCTGATGAACATGAATGAGGTGGATTATTAGACATTTTATGTGTGTGGGGGGGTGTGAGTGTGTGCATGTGTGTGTTGGTCCAAATATTTGCTGAACCAACCTCATGGTATTGTCCATTGCTCCAAACTAAATGCTTCAATGTCAAGTGACTGCTACATATTTCATTTTATCCCTCTCATCTAATATCATTGGACACCAGGTTTCACAAAAAAAAATAACAAAAGCAAAATGTCATTAAAACTAATAGCATCTATCTTCATTAATAATCCAGAGAACTATGCAAAGTAATACAGATAGGAATAATCACAAATAATAATCAAGCATTAAACAACAAAAAACATTCATTTGAATATTTTCTATACATTTGTCCTCTTGGTTTCATGCAGTGACTGTAATCAGTAGTGATTAATCAACAGCCTGCAATCTCATCATGCCTCACATCCTGAGAAGTGGGGGTTCCATAAATGCCAGCTGTAATGAAGCCATGCCAGATGTCATAACTGGCCATGATTCAGAAATATACACTATTAACCGAGTGGATGTGCAATCCATCATAAAGTTCCCATCCGTGGTCCTTCATGACTTGTCAAGTGTGATGTTGGTCTTCCCTTTACATGAGAGATCCTATGTAAAGGCTATTAATGTGACACCTTGCTTTGGTAAAAAAGGGAACAGTCTGACAAAAAAGTCAGAACACTGCATCACTACGGAAACTTATACTGTACATAAAAAACTATTTCGAAATATCAAACAAAATGACATTATTCTAAAGGAACTACTGATAACAAACTTCAATGCAATAACATCCAACTTAGAGACTCAAATAACTACCATAAAACTGCAACTCAAACTGCCAGTAATGCTTAACTACTTGTTCAATCAGTCATTTTAGAAAATAGCCAGCAATTAAACAGGAAATTATTCTTTCTCTACCAATTCAGAGGCATCCTGAGGTTGTGCCAGCTCCCGTTGTGTCCCACCTCATGAAGATAGCTCCTGGTTCCACAACGTCAACTGACTGTATAAGACTGTTTAAAGGACATTACTAATAATCACACAATCTGGTGCTCATGGTAGTTCTTACTCTCTGGTGTGTTGTTTCTCAGATTTATAATCATATTCTTTATATCACCAAATGAGGTTGGGTCCCCCTATTGAGTCTGGTTCCTTTTAAGGTTTCTTCCTCATACTATCTTCTTCTTCTTTCAGCTGCTCCCATTAGGGGTCGCCACAGCAGATCATCCGTCTCCATACCACCCTGTCCTCTACATCTGCCTCTTTCACACCAACTACCTGCATGTCTTCCCTCACCACATCCATGAACCTCCTCCTTGGCCTTCCTCTTTTCCTCCTACCTGGTGGCTCCATCCTCAGCATTCTTCTACCAATATAATTCATGTCCCTCCTCTGCACATGTCCAAACCATCTCAATCTCGCCTCCCTCACCTTGTCACCAAAACATCCTACATGCGCTGTCCCTCTAATAAACTCATTTCTAATCTTGTCCATGCTCGTCACTCCCAACGAAAACCTTAACATCTTCAGCTCTGCTACCTCCAGCTCTACCTCCTGTCTTTTACTCAATGCCACTGTCTCTAAACCATACAACCTCGCAGGTCTCACCACAGTCCTATAAACTTTCCCTTTCATTCTTGCAGATACTCTTCTATCACAAATCACTCCTGTCACTCTTCTCCACCCTCTCCACCCTGCCTGCACTCTTTTCTTCACTTCTCTAACACACTCTCCATTACTTTGCACTGTTGACCCCAGGTACCTGAACTCCTCCACCTTCTCCACCTCTTCTCCCTGCAACCACATCACTCCACTGCCCTCCCTCTCATTCACACATATGTACTCTGTCTTACTCCTACTGACTTTCATTCCCCTTCTCTCCAGCGCATATCTCCAAAACAGGAAAGGGCTCAGGGCCGATCCTTGATGCAGTCCAACCTTCACCCTGAACCAGCCTGTCGTTCCTACTGCACACTTCACTGCCGTCACACTGTCCTTATACATGTCCTGCACCACCCTCACATACTTCTCTGACACACCTGACTTCCTCATACAATACCACAACTCCTCTCTTGGCACGCTTGTCGTACGCTTTCTCTAAATCCACAAATACACAATGCAATTCCTTCTGTCCTTCTCTATACTTCTCCATCAACATCCTCAAAGCAAATAAGGCATCTGTGGTGCTCACAGATGGTCACCTCTTCTCTCAGCCTGGCTTCCACTACTCTTTCCCATAACTTCATGGTGTGACTGATCAACTTAATTCCCCTGTAGTTACTGCAGGTCTGCACATCTCCCTTATGCTTAAAGATCGGTACCAGCACACTCCTTCTCCATTCCTCAGGCATCTTCTCATCGCTGCTCTCACTTCCTCCTTACTAATCCTATCTACATCCTGCTTCACCAACTCCACATCATCCAACCTTCTCTCTCTCTGATTTTCCTCATTCATCAGTTGCTCAAAATACTCCCTCCACCTTCTCAACACACTCTCCTCACTAGTCAACACATTTTTCTCTCCATCCTTTACTGCTCTAACTTGCAGTACATCCTTCCCAGCTCTGTCCCTCTGCCTGGCCAATCGGTATAAATCCTTTTCTCCTTCCTTAGTGTCCAACCTCTTATACAGCTCCTCATATGCCTTTTCCTTGGCTTTCGCCACATCCCTTTCTACCTGCTGCCGCATCTCCTTGTACTCCTGCCTACTCTTCTCATCACTCTGTCTATCCCACTTCTGTTTTTCCAACCTCTTTCTCCTTATGCTCTCCTGCACTTCCTCATTCCACCACCATGTCTCCTTGTCTTGCTTTCTATTTCCAGATGTCCTTCCTCATACTATGTAAGGGGTTTTTTCCTTGCTACAGTCGCCCCAGGTGCTCATCAGAGATAAACACACTAAATAAACTTATATTTAAATGTTTTGTTCTATAATTATTACATTCTGTAAAGCTGCATTAAGATAATGTCCATTGTGAAAAGCGCTATAGAAATAAATGTAAACTTTAAAGCATGATCACATCTGTCTATATTGGGTCTATATTGAAAATCCTATCAGTCATGTTGCAGAAAGCAACTGCACAGGTGGGAAGATAAATTATATACTGTATTAGAAAGATTTTAAACGTGATCTTTAATCTTCCATCATTTGGGGAAAATAGACAAATATCCTGACATGAATGTGTGTTCTGCATTGAAAATTAAGAATTAATTAAGTGGTAATTGAAAAATTTAAACAATTTTCACAAAAATACCATTCAGGTAAATCACCCTGACTCACTGAACATGAGGTGAACCTTCTGAGATTTAAAACAAAAGGCAGAGGTACAGCAACACAGCAAACATTTCTTATTTTAATCAACAACTTCGCATAGAACTCTAGTGAGAACAAGAGCAGCAATATTGAGGCATATACAACAAACTCTCCAGGGATATAAATGTGAGGCTCTCTGAGACAAGTTGTGTGTGTGTGTGTGTGTGTGTGTGTGTGTGTGTGTGTGTGTGTGTGTGTGTGTGCAGGCCTTAGGGAATAAGTGATAGATTGAAAAGCTAATTCCTGATGCTATTCTTTTGTTACATGCAAATGTAGGACTACAATGATTAAGCCATGAGCTACTCTAAAGCACATCTATGGCAGTGGTGGGATAAACAAATGTAAGGTTAAAACTGTAGGGAAGAGATAAGTGGATTACATGACCAACAGCAGCCACCATTTACGGTACAAACCTGGTAAAAATAAAGTTTTTTTACTGATGTATTTTGTATGGGTTTTATTTTTACAATTTATTTTCCTACAGTATAATTACAAAATGATTTGCCATCTACAGTGTATAAAGACGCCATGGTTAGGGATATGCGCCCTACGGCTCATTGTTTTTATTATACTTTTATACCAAAATTCCCCCAGGCATCAATAAAGTCTATCCATCCATCAAGCCATCCATCAAGCCATCCACCTATCCATCCATCCATAATCTTAGACCACAGCAGTCTGCCAACAATTACCAATTTGAAAACTGAACTCATAAAAGACTGAAATTAAAGACAAAAGCATGCAGCTTACTGACTGTTCCAGATTCTATCCTTAATCTTCACCATGTAAATAATGTTTTTGTTAAATATAAAAATATTTATATATACAGAGATTCACTACTGTGCACATAAAGGACACTAGAAAGACTTTATATATGATCACACCAAGTATCATAGTTTCAGCTTACTACTTAATATATACTTAATATCTACACAGAGATACCTAACATGTAATATTATTTGCTTATTACCTTACACTCATCACAATGACAAATTAACAGTTAATAAATCTTTGAATTGTTATTCCTGCAGATCTTAATGGAAATAAACTAAAAAAAAAATGCATTTTATTAAAATGAAATATGAAGACTTAAATATAACAAAAAAATGGGATGGAAGAAATATCCTCTTTTAACCTAAGCAAAACAAAAAAACAACAACAGCGTTCTAATTACTAATTGTCAACCAATAAAATATGGTTAATTCTGCTAAGTGTCCATATTTAGTTAGCACTGCTCTTAAAAATCATTCATCATCTTAACAATTACACAGCCAGACTTTAAAGTTCAAACACATCGAGATGAAATAAAAAGCATAAAAGCCTAGACACGGTATAGCATTGTATCATACAGGACAGGACACACAGCACAGCTGAAAAGATAAAGTTATCATAAGTGAAGTAAGGTAAGAGGGCAGAAAGTTCACACTCTGCAATGTGTTTCTCACCTGTTTCCAGGTTCAGTGATTTGACACTCTGCAGGTGTAAATATGGAGCAGTACTTGAGCCAGATAATGTGAGTTACAAACACCCTGGAGCTTCCAAACAAATAAAGGCTTTCAGGTTCCTTCAGAGTGAATTTAAAGCAAATGTATCTAACCTTATATAATAGGCCAAACACAAAATGGCAAATATTAATGTTTTTATTGTTAACAACAAATGATTGATCAGGATATTTGCAAGAATTAAGCAAATATTTCAGATCTCCCACAGCTTTTTTTATTCCTTTATTAATGAGCTTGATGGGTTGCATCATGACCAAAAAATGACATTTAAAAATCCTAGACAATATTTTCAGAAAATATTGTATATCCAAATATTTGTTTACTTTTTTGGCAATTTTTACAGTAAACATTTTAAACATTACAACCCAGCCATTATGGTTGCACAAGCCAGTACACTGGGGTTGGGTTAAGAAGAGCACCCAGCGCAAAACATGTGCCAAATCAAATCAGAAATCAGAAATTCATACCAGATTGGTCAAGGCCCAGGTTGCCAACAACTGCCACAGGTATCGTTAGCCAACAGTACCTGGCCGAAGGAGGAGAAGGAGAGGACAAAGACAGCAGAAGAAGGAGAAGTGGAGGAGAGTGAAGGTTAGGGTTGGTACTTTAAATGTTGGTACTATGACTTGTAAAGGTAGAGAGGGAGCTGATATGATGGAGAGGAGGAAGGTAGATATGTTGTGTGTTCAGGAGACCAAGTGGAACATTGGAGGTGGGTTTAAAATGTTTTATCATGGTGTGGATGAAAAGAGAAATGGTGTAGGGGTGATTCTGAAGGAAGAGTACAGAAAGAGTGTAGTGGAAGTGAAGAGAGTTTCTGATAGGGTTATGAACGTGAATCTGGAAGTTAAAGAGGTGATAATAAATGTCATTGGTGCCTATGCACCACAAGTAGGTTGTGAGATGGAGGAGAAGGAAAAATACTGAAGTGAGTCAGATGAAGTGGTAGAAGGTGTACCTAGGAATTAAGGATTGGTGATTGGGGCAGACTTCATTGGGCATGTAGGTGAAGGGAACAGGGGTGATGAGGAGGTGATGGGTAGGTATGGCCTAAAGGAAAGGAATGTAGAAGGGCAGATGGTGGTAGATTTTGCTAAAAGGATGGAAATAGGAGTGGTAAATACTTATTTTAAGAAGAAGGAGGATCATAGGGTGATGTATAAGAGTTGAGGAAGGTGCACAGAGGTGGACTATGTTCTATGTAGGAGATGCAACCTGAAGGAGATTGGAGACTGTAAGGCCTTGGCAGGGGACAGTGTAGCTAGACAGCATGGTTAATGGTGGTCTGTGCGATGGTTTTGGAGGAGGAGGGTGAAGACTGAAGAAGAATAAGATGGTGGAAACTGAAGGAGGAAGAGTGTAGTGTGAGGTTCAGGGAAGAGGTCAGACAGGGGCTGTCTGGTGGTGAAAAGGTGCTGAATGATTGGGTAACTACTGCAGGAGTAATAAGGGAGGCAGCTAGAAAGGTACTTAGTGTGACAGCTGGAAAGAGAAAGTAAGACAAAGAGACGTGGTGGTGAAAATAGGAAGTGCAGGACAGCATTAGAAGAAAGAGGTTGGCAAAAAGGAATTGAGATCGACAGAGAGATGAGAAAAGTAGGAAGGAGTACAAGGAGATGTGGCAGCAGGTAAGGAGGGATGTGGCAAAAGCCAAAGAAAAGGCATATGAGGAGCTGTATGAGAAGTTGGACACTAAGGAAGGAGAAAAGGATTTGTACAGATTGGCCAGGCAGAGGGACCGAGTTGGGAAGGATGTGCTGCAAATTAGAGCAATAAAACATGCAGATGGAAATGTGTTGACTAGTGAGGAGAGAGAGAGAGAGAGAGAGAGAGAGAGAGAGAGAGAGAGAGAGAGAGAGAGAGAGAGAAGGTAAGATGGTGTGAAGATGATGAAGCAAGAAGTGGATAGGATTAGTAAGGAGGAAGTGAGAACAGCGATTAAGAGGATGAAGAGTGGATATTCGGTTGGACCAGACGACATATCAGTAGATGCGTGGAGATGTTTAGTGGAGGCAGTGGATGGCAGTGAAGTTTTTAACCAGGTTGTTCAACATGATTTTGAAAGGTGAAAGGATGCCTGAGGAATGGAGAAGGACTGTGCTGGTACCATTTTTTAAGCATAAGGGAGATGTGCAGACCTGCACTAACTACAAGGGAATAAAGTTGATCAGTCACACCATTAAGTTATGGGAAAGAGTAGTGGAAGCCAGGCTGATAGAAGAGGTGACCATCTATGAGCAACAGTATGGTTTCATGTCGAGGAAAAACACTATAGATGCATTATTTGCATTGAGAATGTTAATGGAGAAGTATAAAGAAGGTCAGAAGGAGTTGCATTGTGTATTTTTCGGATTTAGTGAAAGCGTAGGACAGGGTGCCGAGAAAGGAGTTGTGGTATTGTATGAAGAAGTCAGGTGTGTCAGAGAAGTATGTGAGGGTGGTGCAGGACATGCATGTGGACAGTGTGACAACAGTAAAGTGTGCAGTAGGAACGACAGACTGGTTTAAGGTGGAGGTTGGACTGCATCAAGGATCGGCTCTGAGCCCTTTCCTGTTTGCAGTGGTGATGGACAGGTTGATGGACGAGGCCAGACAGGAGTCTTTGTGGACTATTGATTTGTGGTGAGAGTAGGGAGCAGGTTAAGAAGAGCCTGGAGAGGTGGAGGTATGCACTGGAGAAAAGGGGAATGAAAAGCAGTAGGAGTAAGACAGAGTACATGTGTGTAAATGAGAGGAAGGGCAGTGAAGTGGTTGCAGGGAGAAGAGGTGGTGAAGGTGGAGGAGTTCAGGTACATGGGGTCAACAGTGCAAAGTAATGGAGAGTGTGTTAGAGAAGTGAAGAAAAAAGTGCAGGCAGGGTGGAGTGGGTGGAGAAGAGTGGCAAGAGTAGACTGTGATAGAAGAGTATCTGCAAGAGTGAAAGGGAAATTTTATAGGACTGTGGTGAGACCTGCTATGTTGTATGGTTTAGAGACAGTGGCATTGAGTAAAAGACAGGAGGTGTAGCTGGAGGTAGCAGAGCTGAAGATGTTGAGGTTTTCGTTGGGAGTAACGAGGATAGACAGGATTAGAAATGAGTTTATGTAGAACATTTTAAGGAAAAGGTGAGGGAGGTGAGATTAAGATGGTTTAGACATGTGCAGAGGAGGGACATGGGGTATATAGGTAAAATAATGCTGAGGATGGAGCAACCAGTAAGAAGGAAAAGAGAAAGGCCAAGAAGGAGGTTTATGGATGTGGTGAGGGAAGACATGCAGGTAGTTGGGTTGAAAGAGGCAGATGTAGAGGAGATGGATGGAGATGGATGATCCGCTGTGGCAACCCCTAATGGGAGAAGCCGAAAGAAAAGAAAGTAGAAGAAACATTTGAACTATTACATTATTTTACCTTTAGGTACAATTACAGTAGATTGTATAAGTGAATTTCCCATTTTACTATCTTTACTATAAAACAGTTCACTGCAGCAAACATAAGCAAGCAAATTGTGGAACAGGTTTTCTCAGAAGCAAAATTTGACTACAAACCTGACTACAAGTTCAGGAAACATTTATCTAGGCTTACCAATGTTAGCTTAAAATCCAAATTTTGTTTTACTAAACAAACATGCAGTTCACAGCAACACTGATTCACAACGATAATGCACTTTTTGATTGTATCTTCAATAGCCGTGTTAAATGCAATAAAATGTTTGCCTCTTCTAGAAATTAGGTCATACAAAGAGAAACTATTTGGGCAGGTGTATGTACCCTACGACTGACTTTGGAACGTGTAAAGTTTTCCCATTTGCCTATTACCTTGCTAAGTGAGTATCAACAACAACGTTGTCACCTTGTTCTCTTTACTGTGACTGGATCAGGATAACCAATACCTTACTATGTCACACAAACACTGTGGCCAATCCTAAAAAACTAGAGTCACCTTGTTGTGTTGACAGTTTTCTACCCAGTAATAGAACAATATCCACATGCATAACCATCCATTCTACTTCCTTTAGTGTAGGCTATATTACAAAGTTGTCACAAAGACTCATGACAATTCAGAACCTTTCACCAAGTAATACCTTAAATAAATAAGATTCACTCAATATGTTGATATTATTCATTTGAATTTAAAAATAAAGAAAAATATTCACTTAACATATTTTCTCTACTGATAGTGAACACTACTCACTATACCTCCACTCTACTCTATTAAGGATATTCAGGGAAGTTATCTTACTGTGTTAATCTACTTAGGGTAAAGATTATTTGAGCTACCTGAATAAAAAAGGCATTTAATGGAAGAAAGCTATAGATCCTAATTCAGTAGGTCTGAATGTGCAATCATATTTTTTAATCCAATGGACTATGCTGTTTATCAATGGCAAATATGGTTAAGAAACAGGTGGTCAGCAGGCTGTAATATGGCCATGGCTTACAGAGTGCTTTAAAGCCCTTATTGGACATTCCAACCTGTATGAGCAGACAGATTTATTGATATACTGTAGCATCAATATCTATAGGACTAATGCTGGGTTCAGCCACAGCATGACATGATTGAATGCCTGCCCCCATAGCAGACACTGCATGTTGGTCGATAATGCTAATAATTGCATTGCTACTCATCTAAGCCATAGTAGTGCCTAGTAAAAACATTATTTTAAGTAAAATGTATACACATACATACATACATAATCCATTAAAGGTGGTTTTGAGGAATACATGTGCTCCCAAGAATAAAAGATCAATCTGTCAAAAAATGCTGAGACCTAAAAGAGGTTCCAAAACATTATTTACAGTGCATTATAAACAGTTTATACCTAGTGTTTCACACTATAGAGAAAAACTATAAGACTGTACAACATTTCTCACTTTTATTACATTGCATTGAATTTAATGTATTAATAATAATTTCATGTAATTTAGAAATGAGTTTATTAGAGGGACAGCGCATGTAAGACGTTTTGGAGACAAGGTGAGAGAGGCGAGATTGAGATGGTTTGGACATGTGCAGAGGAGGGACATGAGTTATATTGGTAGGAAAATGCTGAGGATGGAGCCACCAGGAAGGAGGAAAAGAGGAAGGCCAAGAAGGAGGTTCATGGATGTGGTGAGGGAAGACATGCAGGTAGTTGGTGTGAAAGAGGCAGATGTAGAAGACAGGGTGTTATGGAGACGGATGATCCGCTGTGGCGAACCCTAATGGGAGCAGCCGAAGAAGAAGAAGAAGAAGAATTTCATGTCATTCTTATCACCAGGGAGGCATGCAAGGTATTTTGCACAACTTTATGCACATTATGGCTGATCCTAGAATTCTATCTTAATCTTTATCCACTTCTGCAATCTAATATCCAATCTACTTTCCAATGCCAAACCTCAGGCAACATTAAAACTCCAGTTATCTACAAATAGCATGACAAAAAACAGCCATTAATAATAATAATGGCACATCTCGACATAAAAAACTGATAGAAGTGAAGCATTCAGATTTTTACCACTTAAATGGTGCTTTAATGTCTTGAAAAGCCTTTCATTTCTAAAATCCTTTCAGAAATCCATCATTTGAAGAGTGAAAAACGGACTGAATTGCTTAATTTAGTGAATTACTATGATTATAAATGAAAAGACATTGTTTGATTGATTACTAAGTTCAACAAATTAACAATACTGAAACTATTTTTCAATATTCCAGTTGTTTTTCAGTTTTCAGTCAGTTAACCATTAACCATACATTCATATTTTCATATTCCTATTTGCTAGGATTCATAATTCAGGGAATTTAGTGAGAGAAAGTGTGGTTACTGTCAGGTAAAGAGAGAAATTTGGAGAAATGTATTCATGAAATATTCTCTAAATAAAAAATGCTCTTTGTATTCACACGTGGGCCATCTGTATATGCGTTGTGTAAAATGGTAGCCACTGCAAATGTAAAAAACCTTCCAGTTACCACAATAAGATACCTGTGTCAGATATAGACTCACGGAAAGTTATCTTACAAGATGTCCGACTGGGGGTTATGTGCATTAAGTTTTTGCCGCATTGCTCAGCAAGGCCTCAGACTACAAAAGAGTGTAAGATGCCTCAATGCAGCTAAGACAGGTTTCTCAACTGCTACTTTCTTTTTTTTTAAATCTTAATTCGGTGATAAGCTTTTCAGCTCTACGCACTAAACACTTATGCAACGTCTTCAAATAGCAAAATCAAATGTATCTATGGAGTACAATACAAAGCACAGTCCTACTCAGTCATTCCTGGTTCCCTATAGACTGTAGAACAGCAGAGAGAGCAGCGTGTTTGTGTGTGTGTGTGTGTGTGTGTGTGTGTGTGTGTGTGTGTGTGTGTGTGTGTGTGTGTGTGTGTGAGCTCAGTATGGCTAGGGCTGCTATGGAAACTGCATGACGCAAGAGCTGCTTCTGCAGAGGCGAGAGGACATGTTCACAACTTCCAACTCTTCTCCAACAAAACGGCTCACATTTCGGTTTGTAAAAAAAAAAAGGTACATCTCTGCTCCTTCACTTTGCTTAACAAGGAGGATATTTCAGATTCCTCAAGGAAATGTCTAGAGGTAAAGATACAATAAGCTCTATAAAAAAGATTTCATAAAATGTTCTTAACTATAAACGTCAATTTAAAATTCGAAATCATTTGATGGCATAGTTTAGTCTCTTCAGAGGAAATATACAGTATTGGATGGTCCAAGCTTATTAAAAATGCATATGGATCTACCACTGGCATGTAGTAATCACTGGAACAGTTACCTAGGCAACCACTGCTTCAAAGAAGCATGCAGAGTATCATATAAATTTATTCTTTCATTGCCATTAGTGTATTTCACTTCAGGCAGAGGCTTCACTATTATTAATGAAAGGTAATTCATATTTACACTACATAGCTAGATGAAAAAAAAAAAATAAACCATAATAATTGATGTGGTCAATGGAATCAAATTTATATTGAAATGTTCTCATATTGCACATATCGCAGATATTTTTATAACTCATGTACTAGAATGAGATTTATATGAATATACAGTAGGAATCTCCTACAGGCATATAAAGCACACTGGATATGGCAATGGAGTGGACTGTAAGGTACCAGCTAGGTATGAGTGTTACGCTGTATGTCTAACAGGTGGTAGCTCAGTGGTTAAGGCATTAGATTCCTGATTGGAAGGTCACAAGTTGAAATCCCAGCACCACCAAGCTGCCACTGCTGGGCCCTTGAGCAAGGCCCTTAACCCTCTACTGCTCAGTTGTAAGCTGCTCTAGTTAAGGAAAATGCCTGGTGTCAGATAACTGGTGTCAGATAATAAATAAACAAGTGAAACTTTAAGCTTTTCCTCATCATGCTGGTTTTTTTTTTTTGCCTCATGAAAAAAGAAATGAAGAAAAATCAATTAATCTCTTGTGAAGAAAAAAAAATGAATGTAAGAAACATCAGCAAATTCTCTTAGTGCCACCTAGGGGGTGGCTTTAGTGCATGTCAAATGGCTGCTTTTAACAGAATAGGGTGCCTTTTGACCTGTTCTGAAGTATGCTTGCACAATCACTTTACCCATTGTTGTCTAAAATGCTTTTTGACAATAATGCATCTTAACATCTGGTTGGAGACACAGCAGCTGACCATAACTTCCACAATTCATCTGTCTGGCTGTAGGTACTGCAGGTAAAAAAAACATCTCTTAAGCAACTGTCTTATAGAATTGAGCTCATCCTGCAGTACATACCGATCCCTGGCTTAAGGGAGCTCAAAGCAATAAGCGCCAGGTTAGCTGAGATAAAACTTCCCAGTATTGACATGATTAGATCAGATTTAACTTTCTACAGCTCAATAATACCTATATGGTATTTGTACTTAAAAGCATATAACATAAAGACATAACAAAAAGGCAAGTGCTTTTAAAAGTTTTTTTTTACATTTATAAATTAAATAATACTAATAAATAAATGAAATAATATTTTTTAAATGTATAAAAAACACTATAAACTAAAAGAATCGTGACAAATTACTATAATATCAAAACTATATCTGTCACGCCAGCACCAGAATCCACCAAAAACATCTCAAACACACAGCAGCCAACAAACACGTCTGACATTATTTACAATCCCCACTGCAACATTTTACACAAGTTCACAGTTACCCGAGTTCTATGCATGCACAACCGGCCCCTGCCACACACAGACCCTATAAATATGTCCCCTCACTAAGAACCCTTTGCAAAGTATTTATCAGTATCTAAGACTGTTACTAAGAAGAAGTCTGTGTCAGTCTTTCAGTTGGGTCAGTTGGGTCTGAAGAAAACCTCTTTGGTGGACCAGATACACAACATAGCCCAATGCAAGGAAATACAAAATGTTATAGATATGATTATAAGATAGATAATCTTCGGTGAGCACACACTATTAAATGCATCTTAGACAATGTCTACCATCTTATGTGTTCTCTAAATACAATAGCAGTGCAGATTGGCCAACTATCCTTACAATAAAGTTTATATGTAATCTTGACACATTGTAATGGCCATTACAGTTGTTTCGCACATTTTCATTTTTCTCTGCATTTTCCGTTCAGTGATCACAGCTCATGCACAGCTCAAACTCTGCCTCTCAGCATGTGGTTACAGATAATAAGAGAGATGCATACACAAATCACACATCTCAGGGGCTTTTAAGGCTTTAGATTCTCATAACAAATGCAAAAGGATAAAAACCCAATTCAAACAGCACAATTTAACAATGTACAATTTCATAAATGTCTTTATTTAAAACAACTTCAGACAAAATTATAAACTCTTTTCTTAGTTAAGGCTAAAGACAATTAAACCCTGTTTTTCACAACACCCCACATTTCATTATACTGTACTATACATTTCATTTGCTCCATAATAGCCAGAGATGGCAAAAGTACACACATTCTTCACTCAAGTAGAAGTACAGATACTCATGTTTTAAAAGATGCTGGTAAAAGTTTAAAGTACAGGCTACACTTTTTCACTCAAGGTAAAGAAGTTTGGGCTCTGACATGTATTTTTATAAAAAAGTAACCATTAATACTACCTGCTTTAATGTCATGCTGGTAACTGGACCTCATATCATATTAATATATTAATTAAAACATTTTTTTATCTTATGTTATATCCAGGCTGAACATCCACCATATGGAATACAAGCAGAGAAAAGGTGATGATGGTCAGGTAAATAGGAATGTCTCTGTCCTCATTCATGTTTACATCGCTGACTCCCTCTGTCTCATCCACGTTAAACCCATACGTCTTATTGCCTTCTGTCTTGCTTGTTCTTAGCTTGGTAAACTAATCTACGTCTGTGGTGTGTGAAAGCCAGGCAATGATACACCAGTGGTAGGTTGAAAAGGTTGTGCAATGACAAGAAATATGTTGATAGGCTTAAAAACAGAGAATGTTTGCAATGAAAAGAAAATATATTGATCAAGTCAACAAATATATTAAAACTAAAGTAGTGAGCCTGGTTTGAAAATGAAAAGTAAAAGGTTGTCCAAAAATAAATAGTGAACTAAAGTACTGATACCAAAAAAATCTCCTTAAGTACAGTAATGGAGTATTTGTACTTTATTATAAAGGTCGACCGATATGGGTTTTTCTCTGGCCGATGCCGATGATATTTAGAAATCAGGGCAGCCAATTGCTGATATATGATGTTTTTTGGCCGATATGTTTAGCTGATTTTCTTTTTTTCCTCATGTCATAAAATCTGATTCCTAATTAATTAGACATGACACATGTCTTGAAGGCTTTTTAACAATACACTTCCAAAAAGTCATTCTCTCTTCACATTATTCTCATTCTCTTCCCAAATGTTATTCTTATTCTTTCTCCAAATGTTATTCTTATTCTCTCTCCAAATGTTATTCTCTCTCTCTCTCCAAATGTTATTCTCATAATCTCTCCAAGAGCAGCATCATATTTAACTAATTAAATATATAATACTGGGTTAAGAACGAATGATAATAACTTAAAGCCCAGGACACACCAAGCTGATGGTCGGCCATAAGGGAAGATCGTGCACGTCGAATCAGCTCGTTGGCAATACAGAAAATCCGATTGAATGATTAGCTTAGCGAATGAACACGCGGGAAAAAAAAAGCGCTTGTTATACTTGCTCTTCTTTGCAACTTAGCAGACATAATTGAAAAAAGCTGCATGAATCACATGTGAATGCCCTTACTTTAGATAGTTAAAGATCTAGCTCTTCAGGTTTCCCTGTTTGGATGCCGAATACAGGCTACTGCCACCTGCTGGTGTGAGAAAGTTATGTTCTCTCATGCTAGCACAAAATGTACACGCACGGTTTGGTGTATCAGATGCGCCAGCCTAATAATTGGCCTAATTTGCAGCACAATCGGCCGATGATGATTAATTAAAAAATGGCCTGCCGAGTAATTGGTCGACCTCTACTTCATTACTTCCTATTGCTAATATTAGTTAAAAATAAATATTTACTTCAGATATATCAGATGCTCAGTGGGTCACAGATGTACATGAGCTTGGGTTGTTTGTTTGGAAGTGGAGCATGCTCAATCGGGTATCAAGAGAGACACACACCATGCACATTTACATTTTACATTTACATTTGTGGCATTTAGCAGACGCCCTTATCCAGAGCGACGTACAAAAGTGCTTTGAGTCTCTAGTAATGAATAAATCTACACTGGTACGCAAGATTACAAACTTAATATAAATATAACTCGAATTCTACAAACTTGGAAAGTGCTAATTTAGGTATTTCAGGAAGAGGTAGGTTTTCAGTCATCGTTTGAAGATAATCAGGGACTCTGCTGTACGGACATCTAGGGGAAGTTCATTCCACCACCTCGGTGCCAGAACAGAGAAGAGCCTTGAAGTGTACTTACCTCTCATTCTGAGAGAAGGAGGAGGAAAGCACACTCCGCACACCACGCACACTCCACTCTCCTCAAAGAGTGATCAAAAAGTCTCCTCAAAAAGTGGCGCCGAAGGTCTTGGGGCTCGCAGGCCAACTAGCAGAAGACATGAAGACGGATGAGTCCTCTCCAAACTCCCCTGAAGGGCCGAGCTCCCGTTCCCCGGGGAAAGCACTCGCTGTGGCAGGCCTTTCTTCTGGCGCGTGTGACGGGTAGTTTCAGATCTCTTCCTCCGAGGAGGGAGAGTTTTCGGATGCTAGCAAGCCCATGGACTCCTCACAGCCTGTGCAGTTCGAGGAGCTCCTGGAGGTAGTGACGCAGGCCGTGGCTAAGCTAGAGATAGCTTGGCCCAATGAGAAGCGGAAGCGACCTAACCCTTAGAGCCACCAAGAAAACGGCGCGGGTCATTGGTCGCTCCATGTCAGTCTTAGTAGCCACAAAAAGGCATCTGTGGCTCACTCTGTCAGAAATTCCTGACGGGGACAGGGTTTTTCTGCTGAATGCCCCGATAGCTACTTCTGGCCTGTTTGGCGACACGAAAAATGTGGTAGTAAACAAGTTTCGACAGTGTAAAACACAGTCGGCCGAGGCCCGTGGAATGAAGGCTCCACAGATATGGCAGAGATTTTACAGAGACCAAATGGATCTGTAATTTGGGAGACTTCGCACTGTCCCCTCTGGTTCTCTCTCCCTCACCCAGCCCCATTGGGGCTGAATGCCATGGTGCAGACGTGGCAGAGGTTACGTCTGTACGCCGTTCCCCCTATCGTGCTGCTCCTGGAAGTTCTGGAGAGAATCTGCCAGGAAGGAGCTTGTCTCCTTCTGGTGGCACCTCGGTGGCTGGGCAGACCTTGGTTTACGGACCTGCTGTCCCTCCTCGAGGGACCTCCTTGTGAAATTCCTTTCAGGAGGGAACTACTCTCACAGGCAGGGGACAACCCAGATTCACCCCCGCCCAGAGATATGGAAGCTGTGGCTGTGGCCCCTGAGGGGGGGTAGTTCCTAGCAGCTGGTCTCTCTACTGAGGTAGTAGAGACCATTCTCCGTTCCAGAGCTCCCTCCACGAGGAGGTTGTATGCCGCTAAATGGCATCTGTTCGCCACATCGTGTGAGCACCACCAGTTGGACCCAGTTAACTGCCCGGTTGTTTTAGTTCTGGAGTTCCTGCAGGCACAGATTGCCGCAGGGTTGGCTCGAGCAACCCTGAAAGTTTACGTGTCCACTATTGTGGCTTATTGTACCCCGCCAGTGGAGCAGTCACTGGGGAAACTTAAGAGGGTCGGGGACATACAGGCTCTTTCTGTGGCCCCATCTCTCCTGGAGTTTGAGCCATGGCATGGCTAGTGCTATTCTTTACCCCAAACTGGGATATGTGCCTAAGGTGCCTGCGGCTTGGTTGCAACCTGTCGTTTTGCAGGCATTCTGCCCTCCTCCTTTCCTAGTCCCCTAACCAGGAAAAGCTAAATCGACTTTGTCGGAGCAGCTGTTCGCCTGCTATAGCCCTCACATGAAAGGTTTCCCAGCTAATAAGCAGACTCTCAGTAGATTGATTGTGGATGCCATTTGTCTGTGTTATAAGTCTTCTGGTCTTCCCACTCCTTTCAGAGTTAAGGCTCATTCCACCCGTTATATGGCGGCTCCAGGACATTTGTAACACTGCGGGCTGGTCCAACCCGCTGACCTTTGTCAGGTTCCACGACCTCAACATCAGAGCTAATCATGGCTCCTCTTTCCTGCATGCATGTTGTGCTCAGACACACTAGGCAGGGACTGTTTAGTATGGGGTGATTGGACATTCGTTCCCAAAGCGTTTTTGAAGCAGCACAAGCTCCTGAAAGGGAACGTCACTAGGTTAGGTATGTAACCCTAGTTCCCTGAAGGGAACGAGAGCTGCGTCAACGGGCCATACTCCCTGCATCCCTGCAGCGCTTACCTTCTCCTTTTCCAGAAGCTGATGTCGCTCCCATCGCGCTCCCATTTTGTAGCTTCCTGGTTTGCGTGACATCGCCAGCCAATGAGGACACGACTGCCTGTTGGCCAGATTTTACACGTGATTCAGAGCGTGAACAATACAAGGTGTTTCCAAAGTGTTTTCGACGCAGCTTTCGTTCCCTTAGCGAACTAGGGTTACATACGTAACCTAGTGACGGTTTGTGGGCCTCCTTGCTCAGACATGCTTTTTCAGCTCAGTGCACAAATTGTCTATGAAATTCAGATCAGGACACCAGAATACTTTCACTTTGTTGTCTTTAAGCCACTATGTAACAGATTTTGTGCTAAAAAAATATATAAATATATAAAAATATTTGTATTACTTAAAGACTGGGATGCAACCGAGTTTTAAAGTACATAATGACAGATAAAGATATTAAGCTTTGGTACTTCAAGATAAGATTTGTTCTTTCAATTGAAAGCCTCAGTCTTCTTTCTCTGCATACATAGTGCTGACCAGAAAACACTTGTTTAAATGGTCTTTGTGCTGGTGATCATCTACAAACTTCAGCTTGGTTTTAGGGAATTTTTTTCTTGCATAACAGGTTTTCATGCCAGGGCAATGTTGCATTCTCTTAATCGTATATATAAATGTACATATCCTGGTACATGAGGCTTTATTTACTAGTTCAAAATTAATAAAATAAATCAAGTATTTATATTCAAATCTACTTTTTTTCTACTTTTCAATGTTTACAAATTCATATTTTATAATTTAGTTTTTAAATCTTCAGAAGCCAGTATTAATGTTTCTACTTTCAGAGCTGAAATTCAGGGCACAATAAACAACATAAAAAAGATTTATGTTTAACATACGGGCTACTCAGGGGTTAACAAGGGCTACAACTGAGCCGAATATAATTAAATATTATGAATGCAATAGCCTTTATTTTTAAAATAAGTCCTTTTATTTTTATACATATTTGTTCTCATTAAGACCTAATTATGACAGTTTGTCAATCAACAGTTAAAGAGACACTCAACTTGGCGTATGTAAACATTTGGCTCACTGCAATTCTGATTCAGTAAATTAAGGCTGAAATTAATGTGAATCTAATCATCTAATAGATTTTTTTTTTACAACAATCTCCAACGTGAATATTGCAGATGCACTTATTGATTTCACTAATTGAAATATATATCAATGAACCAGTGTTTATATAAAAAAATGGCAAGATAAAATATGTGTTCATGAAAAAAAACATGATTGAAAATGTTTAAATTTTGCCCCAATGCAGTGCATGTTTCCTGTATACAGCATGAAAGGACCAGTGGGCAGCTGCTTTTGTCCACACAGCGGAAACTGACTCATCAGTCACTCTCAAATAATTGATGTTGTATAAAGGTTTCATGGCTCCAAATATTTGTTCATGTCAATCCGTGCACTCAAATCTGCAGTTTTCTCAATGTGACAGTGTATGTTTGTGTACCCTCACCCAAGCATATATTTCAACTTCTCATTTGTCTTCAGTCTATACTATTTAACCAGCCATGTGGTTAAAAATTATATATTTTCTTAAGAAAGTTAACTTGTGCCACTGATTAGGGTGTTTTTGTTCAAATATTGCTCATGACTAAGAACTGTCTGACAATTTGCTCTTTTAGCCCAACACCATCCAAGCATCTGTGACCTTGTACCATTAGCTATGATGAATACATCAATACATCTCTATAAGGAAGTCAGGTTTCCTTTCATCTTCAAGTCTGCTTGAGTCACACCTCTCTTTCAGAAGCCCAAGCTTGAGCCCACTAAAATAACTAACTACCAACTGTTTCCTTCTATTTCTATCAAAGACACTGCAACACACTGTTCTTGCACAGCAATATTCATATCTTCAACAAAGGCTTTTAGGATGCCAAGTAGTCTGGATACAAGTCCATGCATTCTACGAAGACAATCTTTCTTATCAGCCACTCAAGCTTAACAAAAACACAAAGATAACATTACATAGGTCATTATCATCTTTTTTTTTCTTACCTGCCAGCTACTTTAAAACAATTTTGCTTTCATTGTATTAATAAGGTCATCCTATCATATGGACTGGAGAGATTCCATAACATCACATTACAACTTCATTAGTGGATTTCTTCAACGGTCAGTACTTAGTCCACACATATACTCTATTTATAATAAATCATTGCACACAGTGATCAGATCTCATGTCTTCTCCTCATGTCTTCTCCTCTTTCCTATTTTGCTCTCTATGCTCACCTCCCAAATTGCCCACAAGATATAAGACTGCCATCTGACATCCTGGATGAAGATCCATCATCTGAAACTCAACTTTGACAGAACAGCGCTGATATAATTATCAGTATAAAAAAAACTCCTCTTGGCCAGACCCATCATTCACTAGTGATCAACCTCACAGTCCATCTGGCACACACTGATACAAATCTTGGTGTGTTAAATCTGAAAACGGATTTAACAACTTGTATGATAATTACATCTCACTAACCTGGTAGTACAATATTATTTGTACATCACAACATCAATTAATGTATACTTTTTTGACTACAGAATCTGTCTACAAAATTAAACTCCCCTGGAAACAGAGCCCTAGTTGTTACTAGCTGTTCAGTTGTATACAGCAACTTTCTCCTTTCTGCTATTTCCCCCCTTCTCTTCAAGATTTTGCTGTCTGCTTGATAGACTAGCTCTTTGTGTCCTTTCTTCTTTCTGTTTCAGCAAACATCGTTGTTTTGGCATCCCAAACAGCTAAAGGATCTGCTCCATATTATACATACATTTGCTTTAAAACTACATACTTGCATGCCAACTCAGGTCTTCAACTTCAAGGTACTGTATCTGGCATCCTTCTCAGATCTCTAAATAATCACTCTTCATTGCTCATTATAGCACTGCTCTCTATATCTGTTTCTCCATTTACCAAGGTACCACTGCTGAGTTCCTAACACAAGGTCAATATTTCTCAAATGCTTTTAAATTCACTGTAAATGTACTAGTCAGGTCTGGCTTTGTTTTGAGTGTTGTCACCTTCTGGATTTTTTTCTAAAAGAGACAGTATAATAGTTATTTTCATGCCCCAGCCAATTTCATTTTCTATCGTCATGCCAATAAAAAAACCCAAGTGACTGAACCTAAACAAGTTGCATCAAATTTAATGTTCCTCAGTTCAGACTATAGAGAAATACTTCATAGTTTATTTAAAATAGAATAATTTTATTCATTTGTATGTAAAAACAAAATGTGGTTGCTACGGGCCACAAAATGGTGGCTGAATGCCTCAACCTGGTTGCCATAGGCAACCTGGCAACAGGGCATCCACAGTTGCTAAGCCTTGGTGTGTTACACACACAGGCAGAATACATTTCTGTGAAAATTAAGTCTTTAGATAATGGACAGAGGCATTAATTTAATCTCCTGCTTTCAATTTAGTTACAATATTGTACTATTCTACAACATAATTGTATCTAATTAGAAAACATGCATGATCAGCTTTCTAATAAACACAGCCAAACTGCCACACCTGTCAGATCATGTCAGAGCATGTACACCTTTACTGTCAACACAATATGAGAAAATTGCTAGTGTAAAAATAACTGTGCTCTTGGCTATAATATTTTTACACAATATATCTATTTAAAAAGTATGATCGTATGCCAACACGATCTACCAATACAGTTTTAACGTGCCTTGGTAAAAGATTTTTCATGACTCTGTACTCTGTAAAATATATATCTAGTGCTTCATAAACAAGCCATTCATTATATCTGACTTTAGTTAAATCTGAAAGATTTGTTGTCAAACAGCGGAATCACATTCATCAACTTCATGAATCATGAATTTCATGAATCCATTTAATCTGTCATTTTTTGCACTTAAATGCGCATTTGTTTCTAGTCAATAATGAGTGAAAATTTTAATTTATTAAACCATTTTTAAACTGATTGACTTACATTTACATTTATTGCATTTGGCAGATGCCCTTATCCAAAGCGACTTACAATTATCTCATTTATACAGCTGAGCATTTAAGGTTTTAAAAGGGCCGATGAGTGGAAGCTGGGATTTGGGAACTCACAATCGTTTAATCCAAATTCCAACATCTTAACCAATGAGCCACCCCCCAATTAAAAATAATTTCAATACAATTATTAACTGTACAGACAAAACAATTAAACATTGGTCTGTGTGTCAAAAAGCGTTAGACAATATATCATTTGTGAATTCCATTTTGAACTTTGCAAGGCTGCAATATGTAAACAAGTGCCCTAACCAATCAATAAACTGTGTAGTGGACGTTCTTACCAGTGTCACAAACTCTACAGGAGGGCTGCTCTTGAAGTTTGGAGAAACCATGACATTCACATAATAAACTAACATGAAATAACTGTATCTTTAACCTTTTAAAAAGGTCATAACAAGAATTTACTAATAACTTAAAAATACACTATTATACAAGCCATAATGAAAACTGAATATCAAAATTGTCATCTTTCTTCACATAGACCTACTTTCCAGTATTAGCAATATACAATATACGTACAATATATGTACACATATACATATTACAACTTTTGATTCTTAAGGGAATTCTTCAGGTAGACTCCTTGGTTTGCATTATTTTCATATAACAATATGCTTTAAAATACATTATTCCATTCATACCTCAGTGATTTTCCAATAATTATATATTTTTATTTATTGCTAAATACCAAATCACTAATTTCAATAGTTGACCTTTTAATTTAATGTTGTGGATGTGCGAGAGGCACATTAGTTCCCTTTATCACTTATATTATAGCTGCAATAAACCCCTCACACTTATTCTCACACTATCTACATTTACACCCCCCCACAAACACATACTGTACACATACACACACACATACACACACACACACACACACACACACACACACACACACACACACACACACACACACACACACAAAACCCTGCCTGTCATATTATTGAGAAACTAAAGGAAATAGAAAGCGTAATGACACTGAGAGGGCTTACAACCAAGGCTCTTTCCATAAAACATCACAAAATGTCACCAAAAATGCAAATTAAAACATCAACAATTCTAAGAACTACTTTGTTAAAAAAAATTTTTTACTGAAATCTGATTATTTTGAGTCTAAGATCATGTGAAGGTTCTGCAGTACAAGCGATGTGTATGAGCTGTTAGCATAGAAACATGCATGATTAGAATGTGTGCATTAATTTAACCCTATCAGTCACGTTACTACCTGTTCTGTTATAGGAAAGTAATACATACCTCCTAAGCAATCATATCTGAGCATTCAGTTATGTTATATATGTATCATTTACTATAAACTTTCCTCTAACATGCATAATGTATGCGCTGTTAGAGATGTATTATATTTAAATGCTAAGTATATGCACAATGAAATATATATTTTATAAATAATATTATAAAATTGACCACAACAGAAAAATATCAATAACCCTTTCCCATATTTCCACACAGCTGACATTATCGCAACTCCCACACATCTGCTTTAGTGAACAGCTGACTGGTTGCTAGGTCATTAGGTCATGTGGATACTGCTGTAATCATGTGACCTTTAACCTGCTTTACACCGCTAATCTACAAGCAATTTCTCTGTCATGCTACAAGCAATTCAAGCAATGATATTCCAAGCTATATTTATTACAGGATCAAAATGAATTTGTTCTCCTTTCTCTGGTATCTTATCAACAATCAGCCCAGCAACCCATCATGGGTATCAGATTGGTTTCATCTCTAATACTTAAATAAGATTCAGTGGAAATGCTCCAAAAGTGAGGACACGATCTTTCAGTTTGAGAGCAGTGACAGAGACACCAGTTGCTGGGAAACAAGAAGCCAAGTGAAGGCAGATTGGATAGTAATGGTCACATCATAGCAGAGTGATAAGTATCTGTGTGGACTAGTCCATAAACACTGCTATAATCTACTTCATCACGACATTGGAAACTCTTTGTTTTAGAGTGAGCCATCAGCGAAGAAATGGGTTCAGAGGAAATAAACTGTGTTAACAGAATGATGGCAGGATAAAGACGACACCAACTGAGAATGTGCTCTCGGCGTAAATAGACTATTTTCACAAGTTACTAAAAATGATACGGTAACATTTTAGTCTGAAAATAAAAATCTGCCATAAATGTGAATGTTTAAGTGGATGTTAGGGGAAATAGTGGAGCTTTTTCCTGTGCACTCCACATTACAATTAAGTGTCATGAAAACACATCAGAGTGTGTGGGAAGACACGGCTCAGGACATCGTGTTCAAGTTGTTCATTCATTTTACAAATGACAAATAAAAAAAATTTAAAATAGCAAAAGGTGCTGTTGGAAAAAGGGACATGATTTGTTTTGATGGAGCGTTTTAATGGAATGCACTTTAAAAGGTGCATTCAACATTTGTGTGATGGCAATACAGTCTCACAGCATATACTCACAAACTTTCATCTATTGATTCGTGTTCATGGACACTCAAATGTCCCTCTATTTCCGTGTCACTCAGCACAACTGCCTCTGTCTGGCCCTGTCTCCAATGCAACAAATGAGCAAGAGGATCATGGTAAATGCTGACCGAAATGTCAATGGTAATATTTTTCCCCCATTTTTATCAGAAAATATACGGTAAGGGTAAGGGTTAGGGTTATACTGTAATAAACATGTCTCTAATTAGATATAGATTATATATTAGATAGAATCTCCTGAATATATGTTGAGTAATGGTGCTTGAAGATTAAAAGATCTAAAACAAACATGAAAAAACAATACAGTGTCTGTGGTATCCAGTGGCAGAAAAAAATATTTGGTGAAACCGCCAAAAAATATTTCCTACTGAAATACATTACATAGAAAGTCGTCCTAATTCACATGAATAATAAACACTATAAACACGAATCAATAGATTACATTTTGTGACTATATCACGAAATGCAGTATGACTGGGCAGGTGATAGGCCAATCTTAAATTTTTGGCTTAGGAATCTTCATTAAGAATATCAGAAAAGACAGAGAAGATCAAACAAAAATTAACAATACCTTTGAGATCTACTTGCACTGTTCATAAAAATGAGCACAAAACCAGACAAAATTACGCAATTTCGCAATTAGACAATTACGCAAACAAAAAGTAATTTTGAGATTTTTTTAAGCAGGCCAGATGGTTTTTTTTTTTTACAAAGCACTGGTAGCAATATGATCAGCAGCCTTAAAAAATTGTATTGTGGTGTTTACCTTGAAAAAAAAACAGCACCAAAACCCTTGTAAAGGGATCTTGATTCACCTGTCCACGTAGAACATGTTTGTGGATGTGGACATCTGTTTTCAAAAGATCACAGGATTTGGGCAGGGTTCCAAACTAAAAACCCAAATAAACACTCAAACTAATATTCTCCAAAACAACTTTTTCTTTTTTTGTTTTTTACTTGTTCTTAGAACTTGTGAGTTATATCTCCACTCAATGAAAGCAAGAAAGACGTTTTTAAACTCGCTTACATGTGCACACAAGCCAATTAGGTACTAACATTTGTCACAAACAGTTATACACAACACCTTTTAATTAATGTTGAGAGCTGTTTTCAGTAGGGAAAGGGAAAACACAGAAAAGTTCATGTAAACATGCATCTTCAGGAACTGCTTCATCCTATTTAGTGTTTAAAAAAACCACAAAGATCTATATCCATATGTCTGGATGATGATGAGGTGGAAATGCTTAATATTACAAATTGGGTCTTATCAGTAAACTCTATTGTCAGAATGGTTTGTTAAAACAGACTGGTGGATTCTATAATACAGTGTATGCATTATACACAATAAGGACAAAATAATGTGTTCACCTGAACATGACACCAAAACATACTTTATAAATATACTACCTGGGATTCAGACCCAACCAGCCAGATAATAACCTCCAATCTTCTGTAAAGGCAAAATAGGAAAAATTCAAAAGCTTTTTATAAAATGGGACAAAATGAATACTGTTCTGCATGCACAGGAAGCCAAAATGCAGAGATAAATAAAATATTTTCAAAAATATATTGCGAAAGGGGCAAAACATCAACTTGTCGAAAGCTCTATATTACAAGTTATAACTGGGTTTTAGGCAAAATGATACTGGTACTTGCCATGTCAGGATAGCATTAATTTTTACAAGAACCCTTTAACAACCACCCATAAAACATACATAACTGGACTGGCAATATATTTTACGGTAGGTATGCTTGATAATATTTTAAGTCATTATGTATTTTTATTTGATTATGATGATTATTTGATTTTGATTATGCATTTTTATTACATAATATGTATTTATGATATTTTATATATTTTTATGTATCATAATGTGCAAGTCAACAGCCTTCAGTCTCTTGGCTTTTGTTCTGGGGACTGAGTGCAGATACATTGCATGATACTGAATTTAAGCGTTTAATCTTTGGCACATATATTTCTGATATTATGAACTATTATTAAAATGTTTGACTTTAATAAAAATATTTATGCTCTGTGCTTTGGGGAAAATCTGGATTTCTTTCTTTCGGCTTCTCCCATTAGGGGTCGCCACAGCGGATCATCTGTATTCATGATCCGCATGTTTGATTTGGCACGTTTTTACGCTGGATGCCCTTCCTAATGCAACCCTCCCCATTTATCCTAAATTGTGCCAATAACTCTGCAGTTCACTGTATAGTCACCATATTTATCATCAGTGTGAATGAACCTTCAAAACAAAAACAATTGAGATCAAAACATCCAAAAAATGGTGCTGAAGTTTTCCATCAATGTGAAGAAACAGCACAAGGCTGAGTGCCGAATTGCTCAACTATCCTTACAATGGCACACTAGCCATGCAAGTAGCATCCTCCTGATTTAATTCTTTCCTCTTCTCTCGGCTCAATGACTATGAGTGCTCTAACACGGCACGACTGCTGCCTCTCAGCATGTGGGACAGATAGTGATGAAGGGACACGTACACAAATCACACGTCGCAGAGGCTTTCTGAAATCCACCCTGCTCATAACAGCAACACGAGTCTGCAGGAATCAGATGGAGTTTCCACGCTTTGACTAATGCAGGGATACTTCAATGTTCACATTTATGTACATGTTAAAATCTTAAATGCACTTCCATAGATATTAAAATATTTCAGAATATTACAGTATTATATAAAATCAAAGCATGACAGCTTTAGCTTGTTTAGAAATTTTTGTTTGGTGTTGTGATCTGTCAGTTTTGCTTTCAGGCTGTGGTTGCTCTTAGAATGTGAGAGCAACAAAAGGAATGCAAAAAATGATTAGCTACATGTAGGGATGAGACAAGAAACTAAAAATATTGCCACCACTCATGGAAATCAGACCTCACAACAGTGGCTCAGTAAACATCAGTAGCTTGACATTAGACTATGTCAATGCACAGTCAATTTAATGTTGTAGGTATAAATAGTACCACGAGGAGGTGGTAGCTTAGTGGTTAAGGTATTGGACTTTGGATCAGAAGGTCACAAGTTCAAATCCTGCTACCACTGCTGGGCCCTTGAGCATGACCCTTCCCCTGCTCAGTTTTAAGTCGCTCTGAATAAGGGCATCTGCCAAAATGCCATAAATGTAAATAAATTATGTTTGCATGTGTATTGCTGTTAGGGTATGCAACCATTTGCATTGAACTAACACCATTTTATTTATACTGGACTGAACAGGAAAAGTTTTTAATCGATCTGGTCAGTTTTTAAACCGACCATGACTATAGATTGGCCTTGCTCTATCAAATTGGTTAATACAATGAGAAACAGGGTGCACATGCTTAAAGTGATTAGAAGAGTTGGTGTGAGCTGTGCACAACACTTATGTATTGAAGGTTTGGACAAAAATGGCGATGATAGGGATTCACCTTGAAGCAAGGGAGTCATATCTCCCTATATGGAGCTTAGGGCCCAGGGGATGCTTGTGCTAATGGAGACAGTTTCAGGACACAAATATTTTATTAAAAATATTATAAAAGAGCCATTGACTTGATAACTTTCGGAAGTCTTTGCACTCTTGCAGACTGCACCCATACAGGCATAGGAGATCTGAATTTCTGAATCAAATCAACCAATAAATATACGAATAATATTGTAACATCAATGCAGTAAATAGAACACAATCATGCTGCCATCTTGCCTTTGCAGCAGAAGCTTCTCAAAAGTTGGTGCAGTCTCTTAAAGGATGTCAACATTAGACTATGAAATATTTGTTTTCGCACTTTTTTTTCCATTTTTTTTTTTTATGCCAAATGACCTTAATGGCACAACGCTTTCATTTATTCAAACTTTGGGCTGACACTTAAAGTGCTTGGCTTCTTAGGGTTCCAGTCAGAAAATCGAACCCTAGTCTTTTGTGTAACAGGCAGATATATTGTCCATTCTACAAACATGGACAAAGCGTTTATATTGTTATAACATAATAGCATAAAAGAAATTGCATAATAAAATTGGGCTTTACATGTACCTTATTATGAAAAGAAAAAAAAAGCACTACAGGGATGCCATATTGTAATACCAGAAATACTGTAATTCCTCAGATACTGTAGCTCTGTCATCCAGTATAAAATCACCTTCTCACCTGTCATTGGAACTGGCACTGTAACTGCTTTAGGACATGATTTCCACAGAGACAAGTTCACTCGTGGAACTTGTTACTGTGAACTCACAGTCACAGCAGACCATCAGGGGCCATGTTAGGATTCAGCACATGTACCAAATCACTGTTGGGTACAGTTCACATGCTGCACACCACTTATCTCCTGACCATCTGACCATGCAACATTTGTATGTGAGAAAGTGTTATGAATTGCTTGGGTGCATCTAAAAATCAAAGATGGATGAAAGAAAAAAGACATATGATCTCTTGGCAATGCTAATCACGTCCATGTTGGACAACAAACAGCCCATGTGCTACAGGCACGGGCTGATGAGCAGCTGGCTTACAACCCTGTCATCAGCCAGGTTCCATAAATCTGCTTCCAGAAACAATGATCCTGCCTAGTTTTATAAAGCACTGCAATAGAAACAGCACTGAACAGCGGAGATCGTTCCGGAGGCAACGGAAATGGACCGGAATTCATTGATCTGCTTATGCGCCATTCATGAAATTCAAATACGATGTGAGTTCGAACTGCCCTTGTAAAAAGTAATTAAATAGTGGGCAGTTTATACGGTAGGAGCATTTCCTTGTGCATGGGTAATGGACCGCATACAGTTCTGTATTCATATATTGCTTACAACTATGGACAAGAAATAAATCACTAAGGAAATAATGGGAGGCGTCTGAAAAATGGCTCTGCTGGAAAACTTCCAAAAACGAAATGTCTCGCACCATTTGTATATACAAGAGATCAGTCTGTGTGTAACCGGTGACTTACATAATGTCTTGCACACACACACACACACACACACACACACACACACACACAAAAGATGAGGCATTTCTTTCAGCTAATTTAACACTCCCAGCACTTGCATTAAGCCACTGAACTCACACAAGCAAAAGAGATTTAAGATTTGATGAACACTGCTCATCCTTTCAGGAGGAGTGCATAGAAAACCACTTTGCTATATTGGTTTTACAGTGTATTTGCAGATCGAAATTGAATGTTGTCATTTCTCCAGTTTTTCAGCGTGTACACACTACATCATTTCAGAATTGTCATAATAAGGAGATGAAAACTTGGAGACACCACTTGAAGATGTTTATCTCCTCAGATTCAGAAATGGCTGGTTTCTACAGAAAAACCTGAACAGCTTTTGTTGGTGTACAGATGAACCACAAAACAACACACTGCTGTCCCAACCCCATTCAATTCAAGATACCGGCCTCATGAATTTGATAAAAAAAAATTATTTTATTGGAATGCAGAAAGTTATCTTGTTTCATTTTTAAGTATAATATAATATACAATATAATATATGATACTAAAACAATATGAATTTAAATATGAATTCATGTACGCTATAAACTGAATTTTATTATGAGATTAGCATTAGAATTAGCATTTCCCATCAAAACCACAAAAAACTTTTTAGAATTAAAAATTCTGTCTACTCCAAACAGTAAAAAGATAAAAAACTGCATCGATATGTTCCATTTCAACTGTGGTGCAGTAGCTCTGTGGACATTTTGACAACTATTATCAGATTATAAACTAAATTGATCAGGTTTAAGTTAGCCAATTGAATCAAAACCACAAACTGAGCAAATCAGGTATTTTGCTAGCAAGGTCTTATAAAGCTTTACGCAAAGTGACTGTTTCTACTGTGGCATTTGGCAAACTGACTCTTTAGACAACCTAATCTTTACGGAAAGATTAAAAAGCAAACACAAAGAAAAATGTGTCAAAAACTTTGATAGAATTCAACAGTGTCCTACAGGTTTTCTCAGACATGCACATGTACAATATAAAATCCAGACATTAAAATTCTTAATAGCTTTAACAGTGAAATACAACTGTTATTTTTTCAGACTATTAATTTTTTTTTTCATTCACTGTTAAATTAAAGTACTACCATTGATTATGAGTTCAGCAAATATGTTAAAGCATTTCACATCTCTTTTGCTACAGCTTACATTCCACGATTCGCAAATCATTTCATGAAAAAAACAATTTACGACTGCACAGAAAAGTCATCTTTTTGTGTTTGCTGGTTAAGCATTTACATTAGTGTTAAGATGAATATAGCATTTAGAAAAAATTAATTAGTAGAATTAAATAAATGTCACTAACCGATTTCAAATTTTCTATAACAATTTCCATTAGTAGAACTGGCACTGGTCAGGCTTAGTCTGATCAAGACGCTTTTTGTCATGTGACAAAAATAAAGGGACTAATGACTGCAAAAAATGATCTGAAATCTCAGTTCAAAAGGGGCTTGCACAAGAAGAAGGTAATCCCTTCTGACTCAGTGACTCTGCTGACTCATACAAACCAGAATTCAGTCCATGTGCTCTCCTACACAAGCCAAATGGGAGACTTCAGATCAGTCCCAAATGGGACATTTTGTGCATTGTACAGTGCTTAGATGCTAATATATCATACATTACAAAAAGCACTGTTTAAAACAATGTTGGGAAGATGTTGGGATTCCTTTATTTATAAGATTATTTATATCAGTAGCGGCTGGCAGAAATGCATCCATGTACAGTAAATGCAATATGGACTAAGAACACATGAGAAAGGGAAAAAAGATACAGTGCCCTCTTAATATGTTCAGCAGCTGCACACTTGTACAGAAATAATGCTGCCACCAGCTCAGGAAAAAAAGGCTTGAAATAACTTATCTTTCGCTGCACACTTTATATTCTACTCAGCACCAAATAGGCTGAAATAAAACAGCATGATCAGGTGTTGCCAGGGAGGCAGGGTGCAAAGCCCATAAACCCCTGGAGACAGAAGAACACAGCAAGGATGGCAAACACACAAGTGAGAGAGAGAGAGAGAGAGAGAGAGAGAGAGAGAGAGAGAGACTCTCACAAACACAAGAACACTGCTCCTAAATGCACACCATTCATAAATATTTGCCCCTAGCACATTCATTTTTCACCCATTTTATAAGGGTAGGTTATTTTTAACAGCACAGTCGCAGCACTAGTATAGACTGTATAGTATGTATATGCTTCAGTAAATTATGCAGAAATTATGACTCATTATAATTGCTGTTAAATTATTTACCATAGTTGCCCCCTGAAGGCAAACAGATTCCATGAGTTTCCTGCTTTTCATAAAGTCTGGCGATATTAATAAAAAGCCTGATCAAGAGTAGTTTCTAATGAGTTTTTTTTTTTTTTTTTTTTAGCTTGATGGGTACAGCACAGCAAGGCCTGTAATGTATTTTGTTACTCCCAAGATTGTTTCTCTATAATGGGCCTATTGTTACTAGCAGGTTGCCAAACAAGATAAGACCATTAAAATAATTGTGAGGAAATAAAAATGGAGGGGGGGGGGGGGCGAGGGGGTGCATGGCATTGCAGCATTTTCAGAAAGACTGACTGCAAAATAAAAGGAACTGGAAGTTATAATACACACACACATTTTATTGGTCCCCACCATCATGGAAAATTTACATTTTAACACTACAACTCGTCTGCCCTCAGGGCAAATCTGTTCAAATACTGATATATTTCCTATATGGTATTAATATTACATGAAACATGAGCACGTTGGCATTTAACTGGTCATGCATTTTTTTTTTTGGCTACACGTAAACTTCTTTAGACTTTGCACTCAGTAAAAAATAGAAAAAAGGTCAATAGTTACGATTTATGTGTGAATTCATTGATTGGATTCAAGTGGTTAAAAGAGAAATGTAATGATTTTCACCTTCTACATTCCTATCCATTTGTGTTTTTCTATGGAGTTTAGTTTACACTCAAGCACTTTCTCTTGGTATGAAACCCCAGATGGGATGCAAGTCCATCACTGGACAACATGAATAAACTTTCACATTTTCACACCTAGGACTGATTTATTTTAGCCAGTGCAAAAATACATGGATGAATATAATGTTTGAAACAATTGCAAACAGCAATCTTAAAAGAACACTACATTGAAGGGAGCATGACATTGTACTTCTGAACATAAAATTCTAACTGTTGCTCTGTACTAATGGGAAATGAATAATTTTTTCAAGAAGATCAAAGACTTTTTAGATGATAAATCACATGAAACTAATAAATATAATTGTGCATATTTTATAGTTAAAGAGTTTCTAAATCTGCAAATTCAATCAGCAAAATGTGCCTCAGCTAACTATTTCATCATCTGGGATGATAGACATTCAGAGATGAGTTTTTTCTGTACAGTGGGAAGTTATTACCAAAATTCAGTCAGTGCTCAGTACTCAGACTTCACTACAGAATGATGTATTCTGCAAAAAAGTTGTGTGCTTGAGGTCAGGCTTGACTGTTTTAATATCCCTAAATGGGTCCACCAGAAAATCAATGTAAGCACTTGTTTTCAATCAATATTAGCCTGTCTATAGACAGATTAGCATATAAATCTGCATACAGCTCTATATAAATGCAATTTGAAAGGAAATTGCCTAAAATGTGGATGTTAAACTCTAACTTTTGGAATATAAAGAAACACAGTCTATGTAAACTCCCTGTGAGATTTCAGTCACTGTAAACAACTAAAAGTGCTGAAGCAAAAACACACTCGATGGCACACAGAGTAATGCACACAGAAATCATGCTTGATTGTGGAAAAAAATGTTCAGTGATCACATTGTAGCTTTTAGAGTTTCTTTAGGAAATAACTTACTAAAAAGTAGTCCTAAGAGTTCACTTGAGTTAGGTTTAATCCTGCATCAACTTCAAAGTAATATATGCCCCTGATCTGCAGTGTTGTCACAGGATGTTGTCATATTGAGCCAAATATGACATCACTCCTCGTACCAAGCCTAATAGGCCTTCATTAATGCCCCTAATCTCAGAGATGGATTAAAACAGCAAAATTGTAAAAGCTTATTTGAATAAAACTGCGCAGTCATAAATGCCAGTGAAGGAGAAATGCAGCGTCTGGCAGGGCCCAGCACTGAAACCATATACCATATATTGTACACAAAGCAGCTTTTATGTACCAGGACAAGACCTATACAACCAAGTAAAAATGAAAAATATAGCAGTAATGTGATAAAACATTATAAAAAACTATGTTTCAAATGTCAGTGATCTTAATTGGACCAGAAAGAACAGTTAAAATCATCATTGAACCAAATTTGTCTGCTCATTAGTAGCACTGTTTTATAAATAGCAATGCCTATTTATAGTCTAATTCTACAGCAGACACATACACACACACCTACACACCCACACACACACACACACACACACACACACACACACACACACACAAACACACACACAATTATTGTATATTGAGAACACTATGATAGAAACAGGAATAGAACGTGTTTTATGTGTAGGGCAAAATGCAAAAACTTTGCATCTGAGAAGCCAAGCCAACACAAACGGATCAGCACACTCACATTTAAATGAATAACAAAACCTTTTCCACTGCCTTCAATCTACATTTACATGAACACTTTATCACACACTTGCAAAATAATTAATAGTGTAAACTGTATAAATGTAAAAAAAATAAAAATAAAAAAAACAACAGATCTATCAGCACTCTCTACAATGGAATTAGAGTGCATCAGGACCACCAATGATTAATATTAATATTAATATGTATGACTGCTGTATTAAGGATGATTGACATTGATCTGCCAAACAGCAATACTGGGGTCATGAAAGTGAAGGTCTAGAGGAAAATGTTCACACATTGTGCATGAAAATAATTGCCTATAGTCTCCTAACTCTAGTGAACATTGTAGGTGTGACTGATAAAGTAGACAGTAAGTGAAGACAGTGTGGCTGAAATGAGAAAGGCCTACTGTCCATTTAAATATCTTATGGAATAGATATTTATTATAGAGTGGTGATGAGAAACTGCATATAGTAAAAGACTGGCTACAGTCAGTAATAGTCTTTTTACAATGGCCTAGAAACTATAAAATAAACATAAGGCATGATGTAAAAAAATAATAATACAATAATGTGATGCAGCCCATTGTCAACCATGATTTTCTGTAACATTTTTCAGTAACAAAGCATAACAAAATGTGTTATAATATAGGTTTTAGCTGCTATTACAGCAATGTCCTATCCAGATTATTATTATTTTTTTCTCTTGAAGTTAATAAAAAATAAAGTGCAAAAATAGCAAAATGAAATGCAGCGTATATGCTAGTTATTCTATTAAAGCTTTCAGTGATCTGACAGAGCCACCCAGAAAATGACCCACCTCTGTTCATGCCAACTGTGAATAGAAATAAACTCTGTTTAAATATTAACATACATCCAACTTAAGGATATGAACATGACTTTATATGAATGTTACAGATCTATCATGTGATCATGTGCCATAGGGATACTTTCCTGTATAAAAATATATTGGGATGCAACCATGATCACCTGAGAGATATAAATCATTGTAGTACGCTATGATAATCCATTAACTGCTCAAGCAAAGGTCAATTGCAAAGGCACACAAATATCACACTTACAGTACATTTAATTGATTTTAAGTCACTCACATTTTAGTTTTTTAAACTACTTAGACTACTATAATCCTATAAAAAGAAAGTTTATTATGGTTTCTTGAGTTGGGTCATGTTTCTTTATTTATTTGTTTGTTAAAATATTCATTAATTATTTAGGGGTTTTTTTTACTGCCTGGAAAGCTGAATAACAAACCTACCAGTTCAAAGGCAAAGAGCAGAGCACACATATGCCTATGAATTATCCATAAGTAAAAAGTTTCAAAGACCTTGCTGTAGGTAATGTAATACATTTTGAATAATTTATCTCCTATAATGAACTCTATATATGGTGTAGAAGTTCAGATTTTAATATTAAAATTTGTCACTTGTTAAATTTCATCCTGTATTTTGCTAAACATTGTTGAAATCAGAGAATGCACAAACTATGCAAAATATACAGAATATGGATCATTTTCTTTCCTATATGATATACTTCTTAGCCACATCTAAAAACATTCTTAGTAATAAACAGATAATTATTAGTAGTAGTTTTACATCATTTTAAATTTTAGAATATAAGTTATCTTGAGCATCACCAAAAACACTGCCACACAGCAGCATCACTGGAAAGAAGAAAACTGATTAAAAGCAGAAATGCAGGCTGTTAAAATTATGCAGTGGAACTGTACCCATGAAAGGTGAAGAAACTATGATTGAAGAATACAAATGAAGTCTGTGCCCACATGGGTTTTCTCTGGGTATGCCTCCTCTACCACCAAATCCAAATCAAATAAAATATTCATGGATTATGGTGCTTTTTAGGTTATCAATATTACAGGATAAATTAATACATTAATAGATTGGTACAATAATTAGTAATACATTTCTGGCAGCCTGCTGATTTATTGTAGGTCTTATGGTGTCTGGTTAAATACTGAAGAAATTATTGGTGAATAAGTCTGAAGGAATATGATAGTCACATTTAGCCTGAACTTTCGTTTACAGGTACTGTATTAAATATTAATATTGGTATTATTGCTTTGTATCACAATCTTTGTAAAAAAATAAGCTTTTCTGGCTGTGCCAAGAGCCTGATGGTAGAGTTTGAGAGAATCTAAAGACCTCTAGCTATGCAATGTAAGCTAATACTTTCGGCCAGGAGATTGTCAGGAGATGCAGTGAATCAAGAAATAAAAATAATCTAATTACTGTTGTTCTAATAAAAGATGGTTCCTTATTGTCTAAGGTAGACCACAGCAGTGTATAAACTCCTTAATCATTTTCGCAAGCTGGGATCTATCACATGACACAGTGAAAAGTTCACATAGGCAAGGCAGGTTATCAGTGACTGCAACAGCTGTGCGTGGCTCAAGTACATGTTTCTTATCTAGCTATGCTAAGTTTAATTAAGAAACTAATATAACGTGTATATATATATATATATATATATATATATATATATATATATATATATATATATATATATATACTATATATACTATAAACTTTTTAATTTCTGTGAAGAACAATTAGCAATCAAGTTTACACCACTGAACAGTTTATAACTTCAGACCTTAATACAGTAGACCTCAAAATAAAACCAAAAATGGATTCAGAAATGACCAACGCTCTTATTCATACACTGCATGTGGACTAACAGTATAAGCCTCTGGTCTGACATTATATATATATATATATATATATATATATATATATATATATATATATATATATATATATATATATTTATTGATTTATTTTTTTGCAGGGTTAAAGTCTCATCGTTGATCTTTAGTCAAAATATACAGTAACTAACAGTTCAGAAAGAGTTGTAGCTCATTAGTCTAAATTCATTAAAAGAGAACATTTGAATTTTGCATTTTGCAAAACACTGTACAATGATTCTTAGTCACACAGATGCCCCAGATGATGATATAACATGAAATATTGTTTAAAAAATAAAAAAGAAATAAATAAAAAAGAAAGAAAGAAAGAAAGAAAGAAAGAAAGAAAGAAAGAAAGAAAGAAAGAAAGAAAGAAAGAAAGAAAAATACAAAAACAAAATATGTTAATCACTAGCTGGTTGATTAGTGACTAGCTAAAACAACTTTACAAGCTGATAAAGATACAAACTAGGCAATAAAAATAACTAATTCATTTGTGCACAGTATACAGTGAGTGTAACTAACCCTAACCCCAAGTAAAATAGAAAACCCACCTGTTTGTCACTAGAAAGTATCCTAAATTCTCTAGCTAAACTACTTCAAATCTGCGTAATGGAAGAAACTGTACAATTATCAATCAGTGGATTATCGCATGTCACATTTACTAGCTTTCAACCAAATTAAATCAAAGCATTACCTTAGAAACAAGACAAAAACCCATCAGTCTTCAATCCTTTCTCCTCTTATACTGTAAAATCAGACTATTTCACTTGCATTCTCATTCACTTTTTCACTCTTGCCCCCTCTCAATTGGCTGCTGTGCTGTCAGACTTCTTTTCTGCCTACAGCTTGAGGTATCTGAGTGTAGTGTAGGATGTATGCATACTCATTTCCTGACAATTCTAACCTAACAACTGTGACATAGTGCTGAGTGTGAATTACTAATACAGTGTTGTCAGGGTTCAACAGCTTATTTGTTCACAAAAACATTATAGATTCACATTGGATTACATGGTGTACATATGAGCATGTTCTAAAATCTGTGCACAGAATGTGGATAAAATATATACCACATATAATAATATATACTGTATACAGCAATCAGAGAAAGTATACCTTTAAAACACATTTAAGATAAACAGCACTAAGATGAAGTCACTCTGGGACATTCTAGTTGTCAAGTGTTGCTAAATAAAGCTGACTGTAGATTCCTCACCACTGAAAAGCAGCAATATTCCAAAAAGCAAAAAATAAAATGAAATGCAGAGTGAGCTGCTGACAGGAGTTCTGGACATATGTCAAGTATCAGTAGATGCAAAAAAAGGGCCGTCACCTGCTAGCTGTATATGCTTTTCAAAGAGAAGAGAATAGACAGCACTTGGCATGAGTCTGGTGTGCAAAGCTAATGAGACACTCTTCTTTCTTCTCCTGTTGTACAGTAGTTTGGACCATGTTCACACTCAGTGTCCCCTGCTAGCCAACAGAAGAAAGACCATTTATCTTTGAAAAGCCACAAAACCCATCATAAAAACATCAGTCCACTGGCGCTGTCCTTCAGCCTTTTGTTTCCCTGTTTAAGTATTTTCTTTTTCAATAGCTCACAGAGACACTGCTGCCACTAAATCTGCTTACATCTATTCAGAATATTATATGCCGCTCACTCTTTCTTAGGGTGAAGCTAGGCAACACGTGACAATAGAGTGAGTATAGTTCTGCACACAGGCAACCAGAGAGACCAAATTCACAAAAGCACCTGCTATTAGGTCACATATGTGGAGTAAATCCCCATGCTGCATCAGGTAGCGCAGTGTCTCAATGGATAATCCAAGGTAAATATCACTATACGACACCAAACATAAGCTCTAAGCTTTGCATCTGGTAAAGGACATGGTTTTGGAAAGAAATAAAAAATAAATTAAAATAAGCACGTCCCAATACAGTCAATATTTTGTCTGTACACTTGAGTTAAGACACTTGGTAGGACTACACACTATATAGTTTGTAATCATTATTCCACAAACATTCACTCTGCTCTAAATATAGATGTCCAATTAAGACGTTTTTACATAAAATAAAATGTCTTTACGCTCACTGAGATGTTACTTGGTTACAAATGAGTTTAGGTCAGAGGTGCCCCAACTTTTTCCTATGAAGGATCAAAAATCTGAGGGCTGTGGGCTAAAAATAAATGTTGCATTATTACCAACCTCTATATTACAATCAAATTTGCCATGGTCCTCTAATTTCTCATTGAAAATTAATAAATAAATAGAAAACATGACTCTGTACTCTGATGAACTGATGCAGTTTTATTTTCAAAATTCTAGTTCATTTAAACTTATAGTAAAATGAGAATTATCCAATTGATTGTACAATAAAGTTAAAAGCCTAGTTTAGCTATTCCGTGACCTCTGATTAGAGGCATGAAGCTGATGCCTATTTTGATGCTTGTTTTTAAAAAGGTATTTTTCTACTGTCATTTATGGCATGCTGGGCCAAATCAGTGAGCTAACTTTACCCTACCAGCCCTAGTTTAACCATCTCTGATTTAGGCAGTTCTGTTTTGATATTATACTGTAAACCAACTGCTTACACACCAACTGTGAGCTGCACCTGTACATAAGATGCATAGAGAAATAAATGAGAAGTAAGGCAACAAACACTTCCTCGATAAAAGTTACATTTGGTGTGCTATCAAGCAGGACAAAATAAAATAAATCCTGCACAAAAACCCTTTAACCCTAATGGTTTGGAGGAACATCAGTCCGATTCGCACTGCAGCTTGTCAGCACTCTGTCACTACAAGGTTTCCTGAGTGAAAAGAGAAGGGTTCAATACACCACGATGATTTATTAAGATGAATAATATGAATAATGAAGACATCAGAGCAGCTGTAAGAGGGCCTGAGTGAGGACTGAAGCCTTGCAGCATCAATCAGTCACCAAAAGACACACTAGACATATGAGACAGGTGAACACTTTGCGCATTGCCTGCACAAGATCAGCATGCAATGCAAACGGTGCAGAAAAATCTTATCAAATGAAACAAAATCAGAGATGGACTTACACTGAATCGTCGAGTAATTGTCCATTGGGTTAATTTCCTATAATGAGTGTTTTTAATCCAGGTGTTGAGAAGAGAAGAACAGGGGGATCACGGAGCATCACAGCACATCTCTCTCTCTTTCTCTTTTTCTCTCTCTCCTCCTCTAACACAGCAACACTCTCCACATCATCTGCAACCAAGCCCGATCATCATATGCGCATCTTACAGAAAAGAAATCAGGTCGTGCCTTCTCATCCCCTGTAGAACACTGTTAGTTCACGTTCAATTTATGGACCACAGGCTTTTTCCTCCTTGCACCAAACAGCCTATTATATATACATGTATATAAAAAACAGAAAATACACAATTATAATAATAATAATAATGATAATTCGGGCGCGTTTATCGCTTTATTCTGATCTCTCCAGCCAGTCTAATTCCGTCTTTAGCCATATTTAGGTATTTATATCCGCACTATCCAGAGCGCACGAAGCGACGAGTCCTCTTCTCCACCTTCTTCACCGTTACAGGAGGAGGAGGAAGAGGAGGAGGGTAGAGGAACCGGTGTGTAGCGAGAAAACCCGACGCTGCCCGAAATAGACGCTAGTGACGCGCATGCGCAGAGCTCGAACGACCAACTAGCGCGTAAAGTTGCGCCCGGTGGTAAAAAAAAAAAAAGCTTGCACAGATGTACAGCACATGGCAAAAAATTGCATTATCTACCCGAATTCACGTAAAGAACATACGACAAAGGTTTAATTAAATAATCGTATTAACATAATGAAAAAAAAAAAACCCTGAAAACAATCATAAAAAATCTATGCATAAGGAGGTCATCTGTAAAATACCACTGGTCTAATTTGTTTAGTTTGTCTTATTTTAATTACAATAAACCTAATATAAGATTAATTAAAAACACATATTTGGACATTACACATTTTAAGCTTGTTTCTATTTCAGATTATTTTGCTTCTTTCCAGAAATGAATATTTCAAATAAGCTAAATGGCCTGCCCATCGAATGAGATATGTTTCAGAATCGTATTTTTGGTTCATTGTACTCCTATAATAGGAAATATTGGATGGATGTGATTGTACCAAAGTATTTCCACTTGCTAGGGTCATTTTTTTGCAGTGTATACTTTTGGGGGGGAAAGTTAAATCACTTCAATCTTCTCCTATCAAAGAAGTGTAGAAAAAGCTTTTCTACTATTAAAAAAACAAAAATCCTTACCACATGTTACATTTCTGAAATCCTAAATAAAACACTGGCTGTCAAAACTGGTCTGGTTCCTGGTCTGCAGTGGTCAGCCTCTATCAAAAGTGGTCCAAGAAAGGAACAGTGGTAAACCAGCGACAGGATCATAGACTCACTGATGCATTGATGCACTCATTGTATACTCATTGTGGGGAGCGAAGGCTGACCCGTGTGATCCGATCCAACAGACAAGGTACTGTAGCTAAGATTGCTGAAGCCGTTAGTGTTGTTAATTTTCGACGGGTCAGGACTGTTTTGGCAGCAAAAGGGGGACCAACACAATATTAGGCAGGTGGTCATAATGTTATGCCTGATCAGTGTACACCACATGGCTAAAGGTATGTGCACACCTGACCATCATATTCACACATTTTCCCTGGACCTAAACCTGGAGTGGTTGAAGTGGAAGTGTTTTGCAAAGAGCCCTTTGTCCATAAAGCTGATGTGCCTGATTTGAACCAACTTTAACTATATTTTGTTATAGTGTTATATTTTATACTTGCACCATAAATATTTGGAATGCTTGACTCATAATGAGTCAGCATCATAACCTTATACCAAAGCATGTCAGTATTTTCATGCAAATATATATTATAGAAGAACTATGAGATTTATTGAAGTAATTAGTTAAATATTGTTTACTTTTGGGTTTACTATATTTATAGTATATTATTATTGCATCATTGTGATTAGTAATCCACAAATTGTGGTGCATTTTGTATTATTAATTTAATCAAAAATTAAAGAGAGAGGCAGAGGAAAACCCTGTAGTACAGAATGAGGGGTTGCTGAGTTTACTGTAGCAGTACCAACACTGTATTTTCCAGATGGTAAGTAAATGAAGCTTAAAGAAAAGAAAAGGAAATTGAAATTCTCAGCAAAAACAACAGCAATACATAAATAAATAAAGAAAGAAAGAAAGAAAGAAAGAAAGAAAGAAAGAAAGAAAGAAAGAAAGAAAGAAAGAAAGAAAGAAAGAAAGAAAGAAAGAAATAGGAATTACATTTATTTCAAATAATCAGGTTCAGACAATAGAGACTTTTTCTTTTAATCAACTGAACAAACACCCAAAGAACAGAACTGTTTTGTGATAGATTACCAGAAAGAAATAAAAGTCTTTAATGACACACTTGTTTACACCAGTTGCCCACAACTAATGCAACCAATTACAGATGCAGACACAGTGTTTTAAATTGAAAATTAAGCAATTAGCTTAACAACAGCCAACTGACACAGAAAGACAGCAGGCAAAGTGTATTGTGTATTAGCTCACCATCAGTTTTGAGACAAATGAATGTTTTTTATGTGACAAACTAGTTAAAGGGCAAAAACAAAAGAATTGGACAGTAAATGACTGAAAGAAAGGTCTTCCAGTGCAGATGAGTTAAAAATTTGACATTTTTCGCTCAAACCGATGTAATGTAAGATGGATAACAGTAGAGAAGATGTTATCAGATGTCCAAACATGAAGATGGAAGCTTAATGGTTTGGGTTGGCTTGGAGCAGGGAAGTTTTATTCTGGGTGAAAGGAATACTGAACCAACATGGCAACCATTGCATACGTGAACACCATGCAATTCCATCCAGATTATGGCTAACTGGAACTAACTTCACCCTACAACATTTGGACAATGACCCATATCATGCATCCAAGCATTATTTAGACAGCAAACAGTCATCTGAAGGCCTGCCCAGTCTCTAAATCCTATTGAACTGCTCCTGGATAAACTAGATCACAAGGTCAGAAAATAATCAAAATAGGATTTTTCTAGGACAACTTTAGGAAGTTTTACAAGAGGTATGGCAAAGTTTGTGGACTCATGACCCTAATTTTCATGTTTTTTTTTAACATCTTATTCCACATTTAGTCCTATTTTCTGTTATAACACCCACCACTGTTCCAGGACGTTATTTCACTACATTTTAGTGGTTGTGGAGATGTGTGCTCATTCGACAAAATGCAGGAACTAATGAAGGTTGAGGTGACCTGGGGTGCAGTCAATTGTCTGATTCAGCCCAAAGGTGTTCACTACGGTTTAGGTCCGTGCTCTATAGCAGGCCACTTAACACTTTCACTCCAATCCATTTAATCTGTTTCTCAATTAAACTTTCTTTGTGCACAAGGGCATTGTCATGCTGGAACATGCATCAGAAGTAAAGCTGTTCCTTCACATTTTCCACCATTTTCCAGTTCACACTTTTTTTTTTGTTATATTAAAATTAAAATGTAATTGATAGCAAATCTCTGTTCAATAAGATGAGCAAACATTCAGTATATGCTGTCAGAAAACAAGTGAAAAAGATCACAGCCCTTTGACAATAACATGCCTTGTCATGATTTATTTCTGAAATAAAACATATCAAATAAAATTACTTGACCAGGACAATTGGATAGTAAGACTTGTTCATTCTATATTTTAACAAATTGTGACATACTTTTACATAAAAAACAAAAAAACAAAAAAATAACAGTTTTGGCAGCAAATGTACATTGGGATACTACATTTATTTTAAGCACTGCCTAATTATATTGGCAGTACTTAATATAAATGCTGTCTCATTGCAAAAAGGACTGTGTTTATGTGGAAAATCGCATTTTCTCCTTTCATGTTTCTCTTGCTAAATTTATACATACATACATACATACATGTATAGCTAACATTAGCAATGCAAATTATAAAAATACTCTCAATAATCTATTTAAAATAGCTTAAATTAACCAGTAGTTTGCACTGACAATATAAATGGTGAGCACTTATGACTATGATTTGAAAAATCCTCTTAGAAATCCTGAAAAAAATTGTTAGTTACTGTTGATATTTGGTTTGCCCATCTTAAACTTCCTGTCAGTAGTCCTGCAGGTTAGCTTGCTGGCTAATTTTAGCAGCAATGTTAGTTAAAATAAAGAATGCTTATGATTTTTCCCAGACAGAACTGTTTCACAATATACAACTTAAAAAAATCAGTCTTGGTAGTTCTAGGCCAAAGGAAGTGGGGGAGAAATATGAAATGCACATGCTCTGCTTAGAAATTATGCTACACTAACTTAATTTGGATACTTTTAGCTTTCCTTGAATTCTTCATTTAAAACTGGCAAGCCATTATAGGATCTCCTGTGAAATGCCTACAGAGCTCCTAAAGGGATTACATAGTCCAACCGCTCCAGCAATATGGTATGTGGTGTAGAAAGGTAAAGTGGGACATCATACAAGAAATAGGATTCTTTATAGGAGTTCTGAAAGCAGCACCTATTACTTCTTCAATTCCTTCCATTATTTGTGTCAAAATGACTGAACCGAGAAAGCATGTGAAAGTCTTCTCTTTCTACACTGATACCTGTCATGATCTGAATTTTTTATATACACATTCTCCAAAGATTTATTCAATTTATATTGTGTTACTAAGAATAAAAAGCTAATTTATGTTACAATTACATACTGCTTTGTGCAGCTAGATATTTTTTTATTCTATTTCTAGTTATATGTCTATAACTTTCTTTCGGCTTCTCCCATTAGGGGTCGCCACAGCGGACCATCCGCATGTTTGATTTGGCACATGTTTTATGCTGGATGCTCTTCCTAATGCAACCCTCCCCATTTATACGGGCTTGGGGGCCGACACTAAGAGTGCACTGGCTTGTGCAACCCTAATGGCTGGGGTTGGTTCCCTGACCGGGTTTCAAGTATATTTTAGAAGAAAAAAGGCATACAATTTAGCAACAAGGAGGACTATTCAGGTTTACGGTTGTGGCATCTACTTTACGTTATTTTGGACTTGCACTAAATTTCATCTGAATTCAAAAAATATCTTAATAAAACTTATACTTGCACATTACATAACTATAGAGATAATTATAAGTTAGAACTGTTAAAACTGTAAGGGAGTTAGAAATTAGTCAATATTTTCAAATGCAGTATAGACCTTTTTAAGCCTTGTGTGTTGCTGTACACCACTTTTTTGTTTTGTTTTGTCATCTGTATTACAGGTGCTGTGATTATCTCATATAATATTATTGGAAGTGCCATTTGTAAAAAAATCTTCTTACAAATCATCCAAAAAAAACAATTCTCAAAACAAAGTAACACAGGTAGCACAAAAAAGCTAAAATAATGACATACAACACAATAAAGAAACTATAAGCAGTGCAAAATAAAGATTATTTTAAATCAACAGTGAGAATTCAGTAGAAAGAGGTTAAAATTGAGTCACACATCAATGTGTCTTCCTGATAGTTCAATGCTTAATCACAATGCTGTGTTTTCCCTGTGTGTACACAGACAAGCTGGACAGCAGCAAATACTACTGCCCTAGCATTCTTCTGATCTGTGTTATAGGTTTCAATCCCCATAAGAGCACTCAGCTGCCAGTTGTTTTATTAAAAGATCAGCATTATCTTCCCTTTCCCTAGATAGGCCTTTTAATGCTGAGATCAGGATCTTGGCACGATACCTAAGAAATGTACATTATAGATGGATGTCTGGAAAGACACTGGCAGAGAGTTCTGTTGAGTAAACTGTTCTCTGAGGGCCAAATGATTACTCTGACCTAACTGACTAACATGACACTTCTTGGTACACAACAACACTTACTATGAGATAGTTATTAATGTCAAGATAATAACCACAGCAATTGTTTGCTATTATGTGGCTTCTTGAGAGCATAATAAGTGTATTGGAACTTTTACCAAACCACTTAAACTTCACTTAATCACACAAACAGTAGACATGCATTTAGGCTGTAGCCACGCCTGGCCTCCCACCAATGTACCTCATTTCTTTCCTTAGCAAGTAATTAATATGTATCTTTAAAGTATATTTTGGCATTCCTTTCTGGCTGCTAGACACAACACATTAAAAAAAATTATAGGGAAAAATGCATTTCAATCCACTGCAAAAAAATCCATAATGTTATCTTCAAAAATATTTCTGAAATGAGATTTTTGACAAAAACAAAAATTCAAATATAAGTCAGAAAATTGTACAGAAATGTGTACAGTTAGTGCCTTAGAGCTTGAAAAAAAACATACTGTATATAACTACAACTATTCTCTTCAAACTAATTTATTTTTTATACTTTTCCTACTTTCAATAATCTAATGTCAATGATCAGCTAGACAGCAACCAGATAAATCAATAAAGAAATCTGTTGCATTTTTATTGTCAGTGTTATTAAAGGCATTGATTAGTTGTTGCAGTTGTACATTGAGGAACTTTAATTTTTGCAAGTTTTATTGCACTCACAACGATATTACATCTAATTCTTTTAAATATTCCATTTTTATTTATTTTTCCTTTTTCAATATACATTTACCGTCTTAGAATTTAGTCCAGGACTGCCTTTGATCTCAATTGTAGTATTACAATTTTAACTTTATCCTTATTATAAAGCAACTTTAAACCCCTACTGGTATGTGTTTAAAAATATAATATAAAAACCAATGAGAGAAGATGTGAAAT